>NC_062561.1:37273392-37578214 GCF_022837055.1 Prionailurus viverrinus
CCTTTAAGTTTTTTTATTTTTTAACTGAGGTATAATTGACATATAATATTATATTAGTTTCAGGTATAAAATATAATGATTCAATATTTGTATATGCTGTGAAATGATCACTATTAACAAGTCTAGTTTCCCCATATAAAGTTGCATAATATGTAATACCATATTACTGACTATAGTCACTAATGTGTACATTGTATCTAGATGCTTTTTTATTTATTTTATGACTGGAAGTTTGTACTTTTGGCCATCTCACATTTCTTTTACCCTCAAGCCCCCTCCTCTCTGGCATCCACCAGTCTGCATCTATGAGTTTTTGTTTTGTCTTGTTTTTTAAATTCTACATGTAAGTGAAATCATATGGTGTCTTTCTCTGTGATTCATTTCCCTTAACATAATATACTCAAAACCCATTTATGTCATTGCAAAAGGCAATATTTTCTTCTTTTCATGGCTGAGCAATATTCCATTTTCTTTACTCATTTCTTTATTCAATATACATTTTCTTTATTCATTTGTTGGAGTGCTGACAGCACTGACTCCATCTTTGGCCCTCCATGTTCCAGGCCCTGACATTGGAAGTTAATGTACGCCCTGACCAGATTGTGAGACGGCTTGTTCTGATCTTCCCTAGAGTGGCACCACTTTATAACTTATAGAGATGACTCACACACAGAAGGTGCCACTTTAGAAACTAGTAGAGATGACTGGCATACAGAGGGTGTCACTTTCAATAACTAGTAGAGATCCTCTGGCACAAAGATAGTGTTCACTTTAGATAAGTATTCTTTGATCTCATTATTGAAGAGACTGTCCTTTCCACATTGTGTAGTCTAGCCTCCTTTGTTGTAAATTAATTGGTCATATACACATGGGTTGATTTCTGGGCTCTCTATTTTGTTCCATTAAGTTATGTGGCTGTTTTTATACCAGTACAATACTATTTTTATTACTATGCCCCTTCTCCCTATAAAAACTATGGATTTGGGTCCAGACTGTGTAGAGAATAGCACCTAGATTGTCCGTCTACTCACACCTTCTGCCAGTGAGTTACCCTAAATTAAACTCTGCAAATGGTGTGGCATGGCTTTGTTTTTCAATCTGAAAGTATCTCTTCAGTTTGGTGGATACTTTTATGACCCTCTTCTATCTTCTAACACAATGCATTCATTGATGAACACTTTGGTTCTTTCCATATCTTGGCTACTGTGAATAAAACAGCAATAAACATAGGGGTGCATATATCTTTTCAAATTACTGTTTTCATTTCTAGAGATAAATACCTAGCAGTAGAATTATTGGCTCAAATGATAGTTCTATTTTTAGTTTTCTGGGGAAACTACTTAATGTTTTTCATAGTGGCTGTACCAGTTTACATTCCCACCATGTAAAGTACATGAAGGTTTCATTTTTTCCACATCCTCACTGATACTTGTTATTTCTTGTCTTTTTGATAATAGTCATTATGATAGATACGAAATGATGTCACAGTGTGGTTTTGATTTGCATTTCCCTGAGGATCAGTGACGCTGACATTTTTTTCATGTACTTGTTGGTCATCTGTATGCTTTTCTTGAAAAAATGTCTGCTCAGAGCCTCTGCCCATTTTTGATTAGATTGTTTAGGTTTTTTTTTATTATTGTATGAGTTCATTATACATTTTGGATATTAACCCCTTATTAATTCTACAATTTGCAAATATCTCATCTCATTCAGTAGGTTGCCTTTCTATTTTGCTGATTATTTCCTTTGCTTGTGCAGAAGCTTTTTAGTTTATATGGTTCCATATGTTTATTTTTGCTTTTCTTGTCATTGCTTTTAGAATCAGATCCAAAATTTATTGCCAAAACTTATATGGAGGTGGTTACAGCTGCTATTTTCTTCTATGAGTTTTATGGTTTCTGGTCTTATATTTACATCTCTAATCCATTTTGAGTTAATTTTTGTGTATTATGTAAGATATTAGTCCAATTTCATTCTTTTGCATGAAGCTGTCCAGTTTTCCCAACACCATTTATTGAAGAGACTGTCGTTTCCACCTTGTATAGTCTAGCCTCCTTTGTTTTAAATTAATTGGTAATATACACATGGGTTGATTTCTGGGCTATTTTGTTCCATTGAGCTATGTGGCTGTTTTTATACCAGTACAATACTATTTTGATTACTATAGCTTTGTAATATAGTTTGAAGTTCCAGAAGCATGATGCCGCTAGTCTTGTTCTTTCTCAAGATTGCTTTGGCTGTTTAGTATATTTTGTGGTTCCATATAAATTTTAAAGTTGTCCTATTTCTGTGAAAAATGTCATTTGAATTTTTAATCGTTTTGTTTTTTATTTTTTATTTTTGAGAGAGACTGAGCATAAGCGTGGGAGGGGCTGAGAGAGAGAGGCAGACACAGAATCTGAAGCAGGCTCCAGGCTCTGAGCTATCAGCACAGAGCTGGTCACGGGGCTCGAACTCACAAACTACGAGATCATGACCTGAGCTAAGATGGGATGCTTAACTGACTGAGCCACCCAGGTGCCTTGAAAATGCCATTTGAATTTTGAAAGAGATTGCATTAAATCTACGGAATGCTTGGGGTAATTTTAACAATATTAATTCTTCCAGTTTGGAAGATAGGCCTGTATCACTATAAACTTCTCTCTTAGAACTGGTTTTGCTGCATCCTATAGATTTGGTGTGTTGTTTTTGCCTTTTAATTCATTTCAGGGGTTCTTCTTTGATTTCTTGGTTGACCCATTGGTTTCTCAGTAGCATGTTGTTTAATCTCCACATGTTTGTAATTTTTCCTGTGGTTTTTTTTTTCTGTGATTGTTTTCCAGTTTCATACCATTGTAGTCTGAAAAGATGCTTGATATAATTTCAATATTATTAAATCTATTGAAACTTTTTTGTGGCCTCACATTATCTATCCTGGAGAATGTTCCACTTGTACTTGAGAAGAATGTGTATTATTCTGCTTTTGGTTGGAATGTTCTGTATATATCTATTAAATCCATCTGGTCTAATGTGTCTGAAGGCCAATGTTTCCTTACTGATTTTCTGTCTGGATGATCTATCGATTGATCTAAGTGGGGTATTAAAGTCCCCTGTTGTCATTGTATTGCTGCTGATTTTTCCCTTTAATTCTGTTAATGTTTGCTTTATATATATAGGTGCCTCTATGTTGGGTGCATAAATATTTATAGTTGTTATAGCTTCTTACTAGATTGACCCATTTATCACTATGTAATTCCCATCTTTGCTTTGAAGGTCTATTTTATCTGATATTGGTATAGCTTCCTCAGATTTCTTTGCTTTCCATTTGTATGAAATATATTTTTTCATCTCTTCAGTTTCAATTTGTGTATCCTTATACCTCAGGTAAGTCTCTTGGAGACATTATAGATCACTCTTGTTTTTGTTTTGTTTTGTTTGTTTTTATTTATACTCTCTATCACTTTTGATTAGAGAATTTAATACATTTACATTTGACTTTAATTACATTTACATTATAGGTAAGTATGTACTTATCACCATTTTGTTCACTGTTTTCTGACTGTTTTATACTTCCTCTCCGATCCTTTCTTGTTCTCTTCCCTTGTGGTTTGATGCCTTTTTTGAGATTTCATTCTCATTATCTTTTATTTATCTACCACTGGCATTTGCTTTGTGATTACCACAAGGCCATTGTATATCAGCCTACATATATACCAATTTATCTTAAGTTGATCACAAGTTAAGTTTGAACACATTATAAAACTCTACATTTTTATTCTCCCTCTATTATGTTTCTCTTACATCTCTTTACATCTCTTTAGTTTGTATGTTCATTAATGAATTGTCATAGTTATTGTTATTTTTACTACTTCTGTCTTTTAACTTACATGTTAGCTCTAAATGATTATTAGTCCAGTGCCTTTACCGTATATTTACCTTTACCAGTAAGATTTTTACTTTCTTATGTTTTCATGTTAGTAATTAGTGCCCTCTCTTTTCAAGTTAACAAAATCCCTTTAACACTTATTGTAAGGCTGATTTGATGGTGGTGAACTCTTTTAGTTTTTGCTTGTCTGGAAAATTCTTTATCTGTCCTTCAATTGTGAATGAAAACTTGCTGGGTAGAGTATTCTTGGTTGGAAGTTTTTTGCTTTCAGCACTTTGAATATATCTCACCATTGCCTTCTAGCCAGCAAAGTTTCTGCTAGAAAATGTGCTTATATTCTTATGATGGTTTCCTTGTATATAGTAAGTTGGGTTTTTTTCCTTGCTGCTTTTAAGATCTCTCTTTATCTTCAACTTTTGACATTTTAATTATGATTTGTCTTAATGTAGATCTCATTGGGTTCATCTTTTTGGAACTCTCTGGGCTTCCTGGATCTGGAGGTCTGTTTCCTTCCCCAGGTTAGGCAAGTTTTCAGCCATTATTTCTTCAAATAAGTTTTCTGTTTATTTCTCTCTCTTCTCCTTCTGGGACCTCTATAATGTAAATGTTGCTCCTCTTAACATTGTCCTGTGGATCCCTTAAGATACCTTCATTTTTAAAAAAATTATTTTTACTTTTTACTGCTCTGTTTGAGTGAGTTCCACTGCCCTGTCTTCCAGGTTAATGATCCTTTCCTCTGCTTCATCTAGTCTCCTGTTGAACCCCTCTAGTGTATTTTTCATTTCAGCTATTGTAGTCTTCATATCTTTGACTTCTATTTGGTACTTTACTATGTTTTTTATTTATTTGTTGAAGCTCTCCATGGGTTCATCTATTCTTCTCCTGAGATGGATGAGCATTTTTATGATCATTACTTTGAGCTCTTTGTCAGGTATATTACTTACTCCATTTCATTAAGGTTTTTTTTTCCTGTGGTTTTATCTTGTTCTTTCATTTGGAACACTTTCCTCTGTTTCTTCATTTTACTTGGCTTTCTATATTTTTTATTTATTAGGTGAAGCAGCTATCTCCCCCAGTCTTGAAGGAGCAGTTACAGGAAAACTGAAGTATGATTCAGTCTGCTGTTTGTGTAGTGCCTTGGGGTGGTAGACTGCCAAGAATTGTGTCTCAGATTGTCTTAGTCCCATAGGGCCCAGAAATGTGTTTCTCTGGCCATCAGAACCAGGCAATCAAAGGATATCCACTGTGTAAACTGTGTGAAGCTACCAGCTTTGATGGGACCACAGGTGAATGCCAGGCCAGGGTATACCTACCCACTGGATTTAGCAGGGAAGGGCCATGATGGAACACATGGCCAGGGTGCTGGCACCTGCCAGGCTTAGCAGGGTGGAGCCTCAGCAGAGTCCCAGATTGGGGCATGCAGTGCTAACAAAGCAGAGGGAGACTGCAAAAAATGACACCTACCAGTGCCTCCATCCCTGGAGAGAGTTCCAACAAACCCCTGCCCCTCTAGTAGATGCTTTGAGATTAGCCAATAATCTCCTTCACATGGGGTCTAAGTACTTTTCAGCCTACTGTTTTTGTACTAGGTCCCAGGATAAGTAAGTCTGTGTGCAAGCCCATTAAGAACAGAGTCTCAGATTTTTATAGCCCTTTATGTCTCCTAGATGTAAGCCCCATTGGTTTTCAAAGCCAGATATTTTGGGGCTTATCTCTCTGTGCAGTTCCCATGGTTTGGAGTGTCTGATGTGGTGCTTGAACCTTAACTCCTCAAAGATATGCTCTGCATTTGTGAGATCCCTCTCACTTGTGGGGTGTTGCACTGGGGGGTGGGGTTTTTGGCAAGACTGTGTCTCTGCCTCTCCTACCTATCTTGATGTGGCCTTTTTATACTTTGTTGCAGAGAAGGTTTTCATCTAGCTGACAGGTCTTTTTTAGAGAGAATTGTTCTATATATATCTGTAAATTTAGTGTATCCATAGAAGGAGGTGAATTCAGGATCTTCCTATGCTCCCGTCTTGAATTGCCTCCACCTTCCTTTATCTTTACAGTTCAATAGTTAGCCATAATTTATCTTGATGTGCTTGTTTTTTATCAGTTTTTTCCATGAGGTATTATGTCTTTTAATCTGCCTAGTCACGTCTTCCTACATTTCAGATCCTTTTTCCTTATATTCATTATCTTAGAGATATTTTTATGTTGGATCATTTTTGTCTACTTTAAATAATTTCACCTCCTCACTGGTTATTTCTTTATTCTTGCCTTTTTTTTTAACCCATTATGATTATGTCAAATCTTTTCTTATTCGTCTATGTCTATTCTATTCTTTATTATTTTTTAACTTAGTATATTTGTAATGGAATTATTTATTTCTATATTTGTTTCCATAAATTTACAGTATGTTTTCTCTCATTCTGATTTTTTAATAATATAATTTTAAGCTTTTTATGTTAATTTTTTAAGTTTCTGTAGCTCTTAGGTAGTGCTTAGGTAGTGCTTTTATTTCTTTGATGATATTTTCTCCCATGCTGAATTCTTTGTCTCTCTTCTGCACATCTCATTTGTTCTTTTTCTTTGTTCATTCATTCCTTCAAATATGTGTATAGTATGTTTGCAAAATTGCCATGCCATTACTTTTCGTTTATTTCTCTGATATGGGTGTATTTATCCAAACTGTTTTTTTCTGATGAAATATGGGAGATGTCCCTTTGATACCCATCTTATTTGAGACTAATTTGCCTTTTCCTACCCCAGTTACCACTTCTTTCTGTTCATTTTCCTGAGCCCTGGCATTTCTGGGGTCCAGAAGGAGAGCTGGTATGAGGCTGGGTTCATCTAAGACTTTGGACTTTCTTGTAAGACCTGATTACTTTTCTGTTAGTAGAACCCACTCTGTACAGACCGAAGTATAACTTTAGTTGGAAAGGGAGCTTAGTCTTCACTTTTCTAGCTTTTACCAAGAGGACATTTTCCCCAAATAGACCAGACTACCACCTTATCCACTACCTTTAGAAATGAGAGTAGCTGGAAGGAGTTTTGCTTAGTGTTTGGGCCATGAAAGTAGACATGCATGGTTAAGCCACTCTTTCTTTATGGGAACCAAAGTACTTCTAAGAAGCATGAGCTCTGGTCTGCTCTTGAACTCTATTAACTTTTATAACAGTGAGACTTCACAGGAGGAGGTCTTCAGATTTCCAGTTCTGGTTGTTACTTCATGGGGAAGTGAGTCTAAATCAATGTGTTGGTATTAGGAAGCCCACTACCTTGCAACTACATGCCACATTCTCCTATGCAGTTTTATCAATAGCAGGGACAATTTTTTATCTCCATACCATGGTTCTTTTGCCTTGTTTTTTTGACAGATTCAGAATCTGATTTAAAAAAATATAGGTATTGTTCATTGGCCCCTTTATAACCTCCCTCATCTCCTTCCCTGGTAGTGCAATGTCCTGGGGAATAGGAAGCCCTGGATATCCCTCTTATCTCTGCTGTAGTTCACAAAGTGATATGTCAGAGCTTCTATTCATAAAATTGTGCCCCTTGACCTTTTTCATTATTAACTATCTTTCCTCCAAATTCAGAATACTGGAAGATATTAATGATGTATTATTCACTTACCTCTTTTTTCATTCTATTTTGGCAGAGATGGGAACAGTAGAAGGAGCTGAGCACTAGTGCAAACCCAGAACCTTCCGTTTCTTGTTGTGACTATTATATTTTACAATTTAAGGCATAAAACTGTAACTGTTCCTTTTTTAACTGCTACTGGTATATTTTTTAGTGGATCTCATTATATTTTGTGCGATTTATTAACTAGTGGATTCAAGGAATTCTGAAAGCTTACTATGCTGTTCCAAAATTTTCCAGATATTATAAAGGATGCAGAAGTTTTAATATACAGATATTCATAAAGTTGTCTAGATATAATTTCCAAAGTCTTATAAGCTTTATGATATCATGAACTTCAGTGAAAGAATTATGTTACAGAAATAGAGGTAGACATTTTGTGCTCTAAATCATCCAAGCAAGATAATCTTGGCTTTTTCTAATTATCCTTCCCTAGCTGTGTCCACAAAGTATAGGAGCTAATCTCAAAAAGACCTCTCTTAACTATACCTTAATATTTTTAGATGTTGGAATAAACTAGTGATCAAAGATTATGCTAAATAATTGGCAAGTAGTAGCCAAAGGATAAGTAACGCCCTAATTAGACTCTCAAGGAAGGTTTAATCTGTGCCAGACTCACCCAGGAATCCTATTACCCAAAAGGTAACTTATTAATGCTAATTATGATTTATTTTTACCTAACTGCAGGGGATCTAATAATGATAGAGCAACATTAAGCAAATAAGACACAGGAAGGGTAGCATAACAAATAAATGAAGGTCCCCAGTCACCTTTGTTTGACCTCCTGAATTTGCTGCTGTCTTTTTGGGTACCAGTTTTATCATTAGAGTTGGGAAATACACAGGTGTCCCTGAGTTTCTCAAAGAGCTGTGCTTCCTGTTAACTTTCTAAGGTGATTTAGAACGAGAAACATGTAAAGGCACTACAAGTTTCTAAAAATGTCAGTATGTAATACAGAATATTTAGTAGGAAGCGAATCACCAATAATTTAACTGTGTATTTCCAGAATGTGAGAGGATAAATAAAATGTTGACACTGTGGGTAATTTGATCACTGTGACCACTCAGCAAGCTAGTTAACAATCAAGCCATCACAAAAAACTGCAAAGGGAAAAAAATGTTTTTTTGTGTTCAGCTTTTGCTGTCTGAAGTGTGAATGTGTCCCAGTGGGTGGATAAATGGTTGGATATTAATCATCCTTGCCTGCCTGGCAAAGCTTCCTGGCTTTCTTGGCTGTGAGTGGTACACTAGTTAGCTTGTTTTCTAGACTGGCAGCTGCCCATCCCTTGGAGAAGCACTCATGCATCTCTTTCCCTGCCTAAGGGAAAGTTTTACTTTTCCAAGTTTCATCTCTTACGCTGAAATCAGTGAAAGCAAAACCTGCTCACTAATGCCTTGTGTTTCCATCTCATTCATCAGGCTTTAGTCTGACATGCTGGGATACCTTAGCACAGTTTATTATTCCCATTCTTGGCCTGCGTTGCCCCAAGCAAAATCTAGCCAAAAGCTTAATAACACTTCCAGCTAGCTTCTCAGTATCCTATTGTTTATTTTTACATATTGGTTATGTTTATCACTATCACACAGTGTCTTGTATATAATATCCACTCAAAAATGGTTTTTCCATAAATGATAATAGAAAATAGTATCAATTTTTATGATTATTTTTATATATGGTAATATAACACTTACAAATAAAATCTTTCTTACCTTGTGTTCTAAGAAGCAAAGTATATTTTTAAGTAAGCAAGCATATTTGTTTGAATTCTATAAAATTAATAAGACAATCCTTGGTTTTCCAATTGTGTCTTAGGAACCAAGGAGAAATAAGAATGTGTTTTGATTTGATAATATTTCTAAATGAAGTAGGACTTGTACGATTTATCTGAATCATGATCTTTATCATCTGGTCTTATTTTAGCTTCTCTTTTGCATAAAAAGTTTTTTAAGTTTTTTTTAATTTATTTATTTTGAGGGGGGGGGCATGGTAAAGGCACAGAGAGAGAGAAGGAGAGAGAGAATCCCACGTAGGCTCTGTGCTGTCAGTGCAGAGCCCAACACAGGGCTCAATCTCACCAACTGTTAAGATCATGAACTGAGCTGAAATCAAGCGTCGGATGCTTCACCAGCTGAGCCACCCAGGCTCTCCAAGCACTGAAGATTCTTTTGTAAGAAAATAAATTGAAACAAATGAAGTCAATGTGAAGAAACTGCATTTAGTTCCATAGCCAAAGATATCCTTTAGACTTTTCTAAATTTAAACAATATTACATTTAATTTATCTTACCAAAATGAGATAACTGCTTGGTAGTACTTTCAAAAATCTAAACAACTAATAACAACAATTTAAAATTGTTAAACTTAGAAGAGTAATGGTTTTTTAAATCAGAAAGAGTCAAGAAAAAAAAGTTAGGTTTAGTTTTATGCCCCAATAAAGGAGAGGAGCAAAAGTGAGATCTGGAAGGAACGTGTCCAGTCAAACTGAAAACAATACTCCTTTAACCACGGAAGCATATGACTTTTTAATGTAATATCCAAGAAAAGGTACAAAAATATATGAATGTTTAGGAGTATTGTGATAGAGAAAAGGGAACCCTTATGCACTGTTGATGGGAGTATACATTGGTTTAGCAACTATGGAAAAGAGTATGAAGGTTTCTCAAGAAATTAAAAATAGGACTTCCTTATGATTCAGCAATCCCACTTCTGGGTATATATCCAAAGGAAATGAAATCTGAAGAGATATCTGGACCCTCATGTTCATTGTAGCATTATCGCCAAGACATGGAAACAACCTAAATGTTGATGATAAATGAATAAAGAAAATGTAGTATGTGTGTATATATGATATGCATATGCATTGGAGTATTTTTAAGCCATAACAAATTAAATTAGGAAATCCTGCTATTTGTGATAACATGGATAAACCTAGAGGGCAGTATCCTAAGTGAAATTAATCAGTCACAGAATGATAAATACTACCTGGTGTCACTTATATGTGGAATCTTAAGAAGCCACTGTCTGTTTATAGAAAGAGAGAGTAGACTGGTGATTGCCATGGCCTGGGGGATGGGGGAAATAGGGAGATGTTCATTCATCAAATGGTGCAAAATTTCACTTATAAGATGAATATGTCTGAGGGATGTAATGTACAGCATGGTGACTATAGTTAATAATACTGTGTTGTATACTTGAGAGTTGCTAAGAGAGTAGGCAAATATTCTCACCACACAAACACACCACACACATACAAATGATAACTATGTGAGGGGGTGGATGTGTTAACTAACCTTATTCTGATCATCATTTTGCAATATATATGCATATATCAAATTACAAACACATTGTACAAACACAAAGTACAAACAAATTGTACATGTTACACTCACACAAGATTATATATCAGTTATCTCGATAAAGCTTAAGGAGGGGCACCTGGGTGGCTCCATTGGTTGGGCGACCGACTTTGGCTCAGGTCATGATCTTGCAGTTTGTGAGTTCGAGCCCAACGTCAGGCTCTGTGCTGACAGCTCAGAGCCTGGAGCCTGCTTCAGATTCTGTGTCTCCCCCTCTCTCTGCCCCTCCCCTGCTCACTCTCTGTGTCTCTCTGTCTCTCAATAATAAATAAACATTAAAAAAAATTTTTAAAAGCTTAAGGAAAAAAATACTTTCAGAAAAATTAACCCAGAGAAAATAGAATTGATACTATAGAATGCTTGCAGTGGCCCAGGAAAAAAAAGAACAATATGAATATTTTTTCATTGTTATCAGCATTGTGTTCCCCATCAACAACAGAGAATACTTGTGGAATACCTATATTTTTAATGAAATTAAAATATTAACTCCATATTTACTCTGAATATCTACACACATAGGCATATGCATGCATGCAAACACATATATTTGGTTGTAGAAAAAAATAAATGTACATGGAAGATTTTATTTAGTTAAATTCAAGTAAAAGGATTTAGTTAGATAACCTTTTATGGTTTTCTAAAATGCCTTGGTTACTATGAAATCCAGGTTTTACTTTATGTACTCTCCACTTACTCATATACACAATCTAGCTGAACAGTTTTTCCTGATTCTTTTCTCTCTGTCTCTCTTTTTTCTTGTTTTATTTTATTTATTTATTTATTTATTTATTTATTTATTTATTTATTTATTTGAAATAAGTAGCTATTTTACATTAAAAAGCAAATTCCCTTATAACATAATAAGGTCCCTTATTAGGTCTGAATTTCCCAGTCTGCAGATGACCGTTGGGGTCCAAACAGTGAAAGGTTGCTGCTTTCAGAGCTAGGCTTCTCACCATGTCTCTACTTCGTTTTTCTCTCCCATCCAGTGATTTCTGCAGAATCACTGAAGTTCCTGCTTGTACCTCTTTGGCCACTGCCCCCAAACTTTGACATTCTCATCCCGGTCACCTCACGGGCAGCTGTAGGTAAGGAGAAGCTCTTATATTTAGGTTTATAATTCACTTTGAGTAGATTTTAGTGGACAGTGTGGGAGAAGGCTCTAAATTTCCCAGCACCATTTGCTGAAAAGATGATCCTTCCCCCTCATTGAGTGGTCTTGGGAAAGAAGAGCAAAGTTGGAAGAGGCATACTTCTTCATTTCAAAACTTTCTGTAAAGCTACAGTAATCAAAACAGTGTGGCTCTAGCATAAGGGTGGACCTGAAGATCAGTGGAACAGAGTTACAAGTCCAGAAATAAACTCTCACATTTATGGTGAATGGATTATTGACAAGAGGGACAAGACCACTCAGTGATTAGTTTCTCTTTATGGAGATAGTATGGCTCTGCTGATCTTGGGGTGACTAGACCTGGAATTAAAAGCAAATGTAATGCTGATATTTTCAGACCCGAAATCTGTAGTTTCCACCCTACTATAGTCTATGAAATTAGAGCTTCATGTTCCAGAGTGTTAGGTCAAATTATTTTTCGAAGGACATAAACTCTAATTAAGACAAATACTTTTTAAGAAGGAATGACAATTAAGTGCAATGTAGGATCCTGGTCCAGAAGAATAACAATAGAGAGAAAGCAAATGAGATACAAATAATGTCTGTAGTTTAATAGCATGGTATCAATATTAATTATCCATATAATTATTCATAATTATATGAAATGTTAAAATTAAGGCAAACTAGGTGAAGTGAGGACTCTCTGTAGTATTTTTGCAACTTTTCTGTAAGTGAAAATTATTTGAAAAACTAAAAAAATCTTTTAAATACCTTCTTTAATGGTACCAAAATACCAAAGCAGCCTAGGTTAACTGACTGCCCCAGATCTCATTTTCCATGGCTGTTACATGGATGAAGTCTGTGTCTCTTCTGATGATTTTCCTATCACAATATTCTACTCACTGCCACTTTGTGACCTGGTATAAGGTCAGTATTTTGGGAGTTACTGCATTTCTCCTGTAAGCTTGCCCCACCATTCAATTTTCCTATACAGTGGCCAGAGAGTTATGGCCTTGCAGTCTAAACCAACAGGCGACCCATAGACATGGTGAACATTGAGAATAAAATAAAGTACAATATTGATAATTTTTAGTATTAATTAAAACTTCTAATAATAAATATTAATGCCAGCATTCATTGAGACAGGCTACAAGATTAAGAGGTTTATGTAAACATCAGCCATCCTTCTGTTATTCACAATTGCTTAGTCTTAGCATTGTCTCTATCTAGGCCTGAGTGGCTATCTTGGATATTACTCTTCTGGAATCTACTATGTTTGCAACTCTGCAGTACAGTATAATAAGCCATCGTGGATCATTATCGTGTTCTGGAAGTTTTTTTGCAGCATTCCCACAAAACAGGACTTTTTGTTTGCTTTTCTGTTCATCTTGCTTAGTCTGTTAGCTAAAGAAATGATGTGGTTTACCTTTTTGACCTTCCTGGTTTACTTGTTAAGAAAATTTCTTTTAATTTTTATTTATGTTTGAGAGAGAGAGTGCGCGAGAGCGCACACAGGCACACATGAGAGGGGGAGGGACAGAGAGAGAGGGAGACAGAATCCGAAGCAGGCTTCAGGCTCTGAGGTGTCAGCACAGAGCCCAGCATAGGGCGTGGACCCACAACCTGTGAGATCATGACCTGAGCCAAAGTCGGATGCTTAACCGACTAAGCCACCCAGGTGCCCCTCTGGTTTACTTGTTTAAAATAAAGCATATCAGAGAGGAGGTGGTCAGGGCCATGAGTGAAATAGGTGAAGAGGGCTAATAGTACACTTATCATGATGAGCATTGGATAATGATGTATAAGATTGTTGAAACACTGTACTGTATATCTGAAACTAATACAATACTGTATGTTAGCTATGCTGGAATTGAAATAAAAAACTTAATTTAAGAAAAAACAAGAGATCAGGAGCAGATTTCTTGTTTGCTCACCTAACTTCTTTGCTCTAATTATTAGAAAAATGAGGGAAAAAATTAAGATCTTTTCCTAGTCATCAATTTTCTGATACACAGCCTCTCTTTTGAAACTAAAGCTTGGATCACTACAGATTTTTATAGGCAAGGTTTATGCATGAAACCGTTCTCTCCTGGCTCTCTTAATAATAAGGTTAGCTGACTTTTTAGCTCAGAGACAAACCAGGTTCTGATTCAAGCTACTGTCAGTTTTAATTTAAGCCCATTAGAATGTAACTTTTAATCCACATGTAAGCTGACAATACTAAGTTTTTAAATAAGAATGTAAAGTTAATTCTCACAGCAGTCTTAAAAAAATCAGTGAATTTTTCTGGGCCTTTAGTTTTTCCCTACAAAATGAAGTTAGTAATTCTCTCAGTTAATTACCAAAGTTCTGTGAAAAGCAAATAGTCATCTGCAGGGAACGTGATGTAATAAGAGTATTAACACTGAATAGTGACAATTAACCGGGCACCTCTGATTAGGTGCCTTGAAATTGGATATTGCTTGAGGGAAATTCATGGCCCTTCTATGTCTCCTAACATTCCCCAAAATGAGAAGGTGGTTTGGGGAGATAGATTTATATTCAGAATCTTTTCAATCTGTCCTCAAGAAACAGGGCAAGGCCGGGGCACAGCACTCTGCAAACAGCTCTGAGGAGGTTATTTAATCAATATGCTTAGGGGTCATATCTTCTTTTAATTTCTTACCATCTTTCCCCTCTTAGTTTTTCATGTTTGTGTATTTATTTTGAGAGAGAGAGTGTGAGCACGCGTGAGTGGAGAAAGGGCAGAGAGAGAGAGGGAGACAGAGAGAGAGAGAGAGAATCCCCAGCAGGCTCTGCACTGTCAGCACAGAGCCCGACATGGTGCTCGATCCCACAAACCACAAGATCATGACTTGAGCTGAAATCAAGAGTCGGATGCTTAACCGACTGAGCCACCCAGGCGCCCCTCTTTCCCCTCTTATGTGCTTATTTTACTCTGAAATGTGTTCCAGTAATTTGAATCCCTCTTTATAGTTTGCAGACTCTATTTGGAAGAGAAATTTCCTTATTCATTTTTAGAACGTATTTAATGCATAGCACACTGCTCTGCATGTAGTAGGTGCTTAGTAAATATTGGTTGAATTCAAATAAAGAAATATAGCCTTTAAGTTTTAACATTTCCCTTAAAAAAATCATTTTTAAAAAATCTGAAAGGGAAATGTGTGTGTGTGTGTGTGTGTGTGTGTGTGTGTGTGTTTGAAGAAGATCGAGCCAGGAAGGGGAAACAGTATATACAGAAGCTGTGTGAGGAGACTGTGCCAAATGTTATTCTAGGCAGTGTGATTCAGGACAGTGGTTCTCAACCAGGGTGATTTTGCTCCCCCAAGGAAGCAACTGGCGATGTCTGGGGACATTTTTCTTTGTCTTGAGCTGTGGAGTGGATAGCCCTGCTGCTGGCATATAACAGGAAGAGACCAGGGATGCCACTAAATGCTCTGGAATGTACAAGACCAGTGATTATCTGGCCCAAAATGTCACCAGTGCCAAGGTCGAGGGACTCTGGTATAGACGAAACCAAGCTGGGGTCAATGTGATAAAATAGAGATGTTATCAGGACATTGCCCTTCACCAAATGAATGTGAAATTATTATGTGCTTGCTTCTTATTTTAAGTATGTATTTGCTCATTTGCTCTCCTATTCCACATAATAGTACTCTAGTGGAAATGAAAATCTATGCCTTTGAAGTTAGAGTAGAAGCAGTACCTGGAATAGCTTTCTTTCAAGGACTTCCTTATTCTGGCATCTTGAATTTTTTTCTCCTCTCTGTGATCTTACCAGAAAGATTGTTGGGCAAACTTCTTATACCTAGGCAGGATGAACAGTTTCTGCCTTTTGGGAAGGCAAATTTACCTCTATGTCTTTTCCTCTTCTGCTGTTTTTTGGGGGTGCTAGGGAATAGATGTATTTGCTACAAGACTGTGGGGTAAAAGTTAACATAACAAAAGTAACATTTGAAAAGAGAGTCTGACAACCAAAACACATTTCAAAGGTGGAAATCAGGAACAGCATCCACATTAGCACTGTGGCCAAATTTAACTTGAGTTAGGGATTTAAGTTATTCTATATGATATTTTATTTTAAATTTATACAGCATTCTCTTACATGGGTTTGAAAAGTGACTAGGGCAAGTGAGATTGCCTTATGATATCAGATTTGGTGACCATCGGATCCTTGAGGTCATGGCACAATTAGGCTGAGGAATCCTGGCTTGGAACCTGGAAGCCCTAAGTTAGTCTTAACAATATTCTTGGTTGTCCTTATACTCTGGATCGAGGATAACCCAGGGCAGAGTCTTGAGCTGTTTGCTAGTGCAAATGTTGAGATTTTCCTTAGCCAGTCAAGCAACCAATAATCAGCTCAAAGTTGTCAGTGTTTAGGGCCTGAAACTCATTTTGGTGAAATGCTCAGGCCATTGGACATAACTCTTAGATAATAATCTACTGTGCTTGTTGACACATCACAGCCCTCCATCCTCTGAGTTCTGACTCTAACCTATAATCGTGTTTGTACTAGTTTCCTCAATAATATGAACAATTTGCCTATGAGCTGAAATATACAATACCCATTATTATAAATCTACCCATACTGTAGGTCCAATTCATGGTTTTTAATGTGAACACCTTACGTACTTCTTTGGCTTTCAGTCTCTGAATTTTTGTCTGTTTTTTTTCTGTGGTGAAGAAGAAGTTTCATAGCTCAGCAGAGTCTTAGAACTTTGTTTAAATAAACATTCTCTAAAACGCAGCTGCATCTAGCTATAAGACATCAAGCAAGTGACCCAGGACTTGTTATTTTTATGCTCAGTTTCTGTGTAGCTAAGGCAAGAGCTTTTTCTTGGTCTCTGCTCAGTGACATGCAAAAACCTGAAGCTTTTAAAGTCGAAGAGGAAACAGAGAAGGTAAGCTTTTGTTTCACAAAGAAATCCCAGCAAGTTACCTAGGGATGCATTATTAATCAGCTCCTCTTGTTTACCATACGGGATCACTTTGTTGATATTCATCCTGTCTGTTGGTAAAAAAGGGGAGGAGGGAGGAGATTGAATAACATCAGTACTCTTACAATCGGTCTCTGTTTCTGCTTTCTGCTTGGAAATTTAGTACAGTGCATGGCTGTTTGGGTAATTGTGGTACAAAAACATCTGTGGAGGATGGTTTAACATGTTTGTCTCTGTGGAGTCCATAGCAAATCACATGTACATCAGCAACTCTCAGATAGTTCCTAAAGATGGCCCCTAACTACTGAGCACATATCAGGGAAATGATGTCTAATTTAGATCCTGATATAGAGAAAAAAAAAGTGAAAGAAATTTGACCTACTGAAAGTTTCTCATTAACTTTCTAGAGAGTTAATAGTTGTTTCCTGGTTTTGTCAGGAAAGCCCGTGTTTTGCAAGTATTTTGAGTCTATGAACATTGTACCCTGCTAATGGTACCAAAAAAAAAATTCACACTGTGCTTTGAGGACAGATCTACTCTTTATTACCAAGAGGCTTAGTTCTGTTAAGTTGCCTCCACGAAGATTCCATGATCTGGGACTAGACTGGCTTCGTAACTGGTCAGGTGCAGTGGCAAATGACACTAACAGGGACCTTGTTTAAAAATTACAAAGAATTTTAAGATGGCAACAGCAGGGCATTAAACCAAGCATGGGATCCTCTGTGACTACTCAGACCGCACAACCGCGAAGCATGTCTGCAAAGCTGGCACGGACGTATGTCCATGAAGGTTACTTGGAAATGATGATACCCATTATCTATTCCTCACAAGGAAAGCCCTGTACATAATTTGTTTTAATTATAAAGTTCTCCATATTACTTTCTAATGCATCCAAAAATATTTTTCTCTTTTTGTATTGAAGAATGCTTGAAAAGCCCAACTCATGCCACGTTTTTGGTAATTTTATTTAGGTATAGTGGAAATAAATGGAAGTACACATATCTTGAGTGCAAGATTTAGCAATTTTCAGCATATGCATCCACCTAAAAGACCATCACTACCATAAAGGTAACAAGTATGTTTATCATCCTCAAAAGCTTCTTTGTGCCCTTTTGTCATCCATCCTTTCTCCTCTACACCCTGTCCCCTGACAACCATTGATAGACTTTCTGTCACTGTAGATCAGTTTGAATTTTCTGCAAGCATGGAATATGTACATTTGTCTAGCTTTTTTCCCCTCAACATAATGATTTTGAAGTTCATTCATATTGCTACATGTATCAATATTTCATTCCTTTTTATTGCTGATAAGTAGTCCTTTCAGTAAACTGTTTATCCATCATATGTTAATAGACATTTGTGCTTTCTCTGGTGTTTAGCTCTTATGTGTAAAGCTGCTATGAATACCCATTCTTGTTCGAAATATATTGTTGTTGTTGTTGTTTTTAATTTTCTTGGGTAAATACCCAGGATAGGAATAGTTGAGTTACACTGCAGTTAAACGTTTACATTTTTAAGAAAGTGCCAAATTGTTTCCTAAAGTGGCTGTTCCATTATACATTCCCACCAGCAATATGTGAAGGTTCTGGTGGTTCCATATACTCAAAACACTTGATATGGTCAGAGAAGACCACCTCATGCTATATTTAATTCTCTTCTAATATTACCTTAAATTCATTTATAGAGAATTCTCAGAGAATCGAATTTTATTTCCAAAATTTTATTATGAAAAGTTTCCAGCAGAAAAGTTGAAAAAATTGTACAGTGAACAGCTATATATATATGATATATACCACCTAAATCTAATAATTATTATTTGCTATGTTTTCTTTATCACATATCTATACACCTGTCTCTCCATCTATCCAGTCACCACCCAATTTTAAAGGGTAAAAGAATATGTGTGTGTAGTGGGGAGTAGCACAAGACGCAGGCACAGATTGTCATCCAATAAAAATTATGTATTCTTCTAAGAATTTTTGCTTACAGCCGGTATTTCCTTGTTAGGTTAAAAAATTAAATCCAGAACAGAATTTGGAGACAAGGTAGGTCTCACCACCATCATTTTCTTCATTATCCAAATGAGGAAACTATGGCCAAATCAAATGATTTGTGCAAGATATTTAGAAGGTTAATCATGAATCGTATTTCGTGTTTTCTAGCTCAACATTCTGTGCACAAATCCACGTTTTCTCACAATATAAATGATTCATATTTTAAATGAATAAACTGTGTTTCTATTACCGAATTATAAGAATTACTTTGTAGTTCATTTATGAAGATGCAATGCTGACAAAATCATGCATTTTTAAAATTGAGAGGGATCTTAGTATCATCTATGTTTTGTTCCAACCCTACTGCCCATTTGAAACCTGACTCTTAAGTGGGTGGGTTAGTACTTTGAAATAATGTGTAAGGCAATTCAGTTATTTTTTCTAATTTTATTTACTTGGAGTGAAACATTAAGTATATAAATGACCCATATATATATATATATATATATATATATATATTTTTTTTTTTTTTTTTTTTTTTGCTCCCTTTTTATCTCCTTTACTCATCTTTGGAACATTTATCTTCATGGCAGCAACTCCATCAGGGAAATTTTCAGATAAGGGGAGAGGAAATGGAACTCAGAGTAGTCCCATTTTATTTGTTAATAAGAAGGAGGTTGAAAGTAATGGTTAAAATTGGATTTTTAAGCTATCAGTGGATGTAATTTATTCCATCATGCTGGGTCCCCATTTGCCTTCTCCTTATTGCAGGTAATTGAGAATTAGTCACGTTTGTTATTTTTAGCCCTCCCTGATTTTGTCTGGAAGTGGAAATGAAATTACAAAAACAGGTAAAGAAAAGCTATCAAAAATATTTTGAAATCAACTCTCCTGATTCAGTGAGCCAGGAAATATTAGGAAACTTGGAAAAGGATTGTTTTAAGATAAAAACTGAGTGGGTTTTGTTTGAGCTGATTATTCATTTAAATAACCAAGATTGAGTCGAATCACCCAGAAGATAACCTTGCCACACATCCTAAAGGAAGTGTGTTGGTACGAAGAGAGCAGAGGATGCTTATTTCATTTATTTTGTTACTAATGCTTGATTTGAGAAAATGACTTTTTGAAGCTTTGGAAATAGGACATTTACCTTAGTTTTTTTCTCGTTTGCCCTTGAAGGTTTACCCATTAACACAAACCGTTTTTTTTTTTTTTAAGAAAAAACATTCCAGATGCATTTTAAAATTTGATGGTCAGTACACAGTTTAATCTGAAACAAAAAAAAAAGACCAATTTATATTACCAAGTACCCTCAAAATAGAAAGGAGAACTCATAGTGTTGTTTCTTTGTAAGGATTTAAATTCATGTACAGGCTGTTAATTTGAAGGGCATTTGAAGTTTGAATTATAATGTATCAGTCATCCTTGAAAACTCAGGCAATTAATATACACAAATACAAAATTCCCTAAACAATATTTTTGTCCACACTTCATTTATATATGCTTATAGGAATTACTCATGCTAAACTGCAATTCATCAAATCCCTGGTAACAAAACAAATCATCCTGTCATTTTATACTTAAAAATGTCAATACTAACTTTTTTCAAAATGCAGGTATGGCATTTGATTGCAAATGCTTAGTGATGCCAGGATTCTCATCTTAATAGAAGGAAGAATGTTCTATTTTAAAAATTACTATGCCAGTTAACAAAGTTATTATTAACATAATAAATTGTTGTTACCTTTGTTAAAATGATCTTCTGACATCCTGGCACATTTAACACATCTACCAAGTGGATGTTATTCGGAAATCACCCTAGAGATCAGTATCATCACCTTTAAATACATATACTTATAATAATGGCAATGCCCTGTGCTCTGTTACAGATCCTGTTGGCTTTTTACACAAGTAAATTAACCCTGTGGCAGTCCTCTATCACTGAAAAATAAATAGAAAGAACTTCTCAATAAATAACTTTAAAGAATAATGCCTTTTATGCCCAAATATTCACAGGAATTTACAAATGACTTGGCAATGTATTTGGAGGAACCGAATGCCAATATTTTATTCATTCTACTTTTGAATTTTTATTTTAAAACCAACAGATTGTGTTTTTTTAATCTTTCTAATTTTTCCTTTCATTGTATTTATTCATGTCCTTCAGAGCACACAGAAATTCTTAAGAATTTGGATAAGCATGGGAAATAACCTAATCATATTAATGATTTTAGAAGTACACATTCTCTAATTGACAATGGTAAAAAGTTAATGTTTATAATTAATTTGATAAAGAAGGACTAGGGGTTATGAAGGCCCAGGAATGAAGAAGGTAAGTGGTATATGCCACAAATAAATTATAATGGGACAGAGAACCAGCAACATTAAATTTGGAGAGATTTTACTTACCTTTGAAGATATCAATAGAAAGTCATCTTCCTTACCTTATTCCATGACCTTTATTCCTATGTAATTCTCAGCCTCAGTTTTGCAAGCCCTTCACTGTGGGACTCACTCGTCTTCCCAAATCAGGATACAGTGGGCAAAAGAGCCTGGCTGATTCAGTGGGTAGTGTGTGTGACTTTGTGAGTTCAAGCCCTGCATCGGGTGTAGGGATTTCTTTGCGGGGGTGGGGGGCGGTGTAGGGATTTCTTTGTGGGGGAGCGGTGTAGGGATTTCTTTAAAAGAGAGAGAGAGAGAGAGAGAAGGCATATTTAGAAAGTCATGTGGTTTTCAAGATTAGGAGCTGATTATAATGTCTTTCTTCAAAATAAAAAGTGGGCTCTCACTCATGAATATTAGACTCCTTATTATGGAAAAAGTTCTATGAGCTCAGACTCAGTATACATGTTCTGACAGATAATCAGACAGCATAGTTGAAATCAGTACATTCTTCAAAATAATAAAATAATCATGAACTTCTGGATTTGGACCTCTCCTTAACCTCTCTACCTTTGACTCCAGGACCTACAAACATCTCAGTGATTTTTTTTTCCTTTGCTTTCAGCCACGTCTTTCCTTGTGATCTTAGAATCCTCTGAACTTTTGTTGGGTATTTGATTGCTATTTTTTCTCCTTTGGAATTTTTTAGTTTCTTTCCACAGAAACTTGAACTTGTCCATTTGATTGGGACTCTACACTTTTCATTTAGAAATCACAGGACTCATTTCTGCCTGAAGAATCACCAAGGTCATAAAAGTGTCGTATTTCTAGGCTGTGTATAAAATTATGACAACTGCTGACATGCTAATAAGCAGATCCTGTGGCCTCTTCTGATTCAATTTTACTTTACTCCCTTCCAGGATTCTAGGGAGCAACACCATGCCCGCAATCCAGCTTACTCCTCAGCAGTCCTTAATTTTACACAGCATGGTAGTTATTTCTTTTCCCCAGAATTTCAGAGACTTTTTTTTGTCATTTGGGGCTGAGGGTAGAACCACTTCTTCTGGTAATCCTGCCAACAACCTGATCTGTCTCCCAAGCTCTTTCTTTTCTTTCATCCTTATTGCTGTCACTGCTTCGTGTTTTATTACTCATTATTTCTTAATTTGTTTACTTGCCTTCTTCCTCCACTGGAACACAAGAGCCATGACCTGAGGGACCAGATCTGTCTTATTCACTACCTCAGAAGCACAGGGCCTGGCTTTCAGGAAATGTTGGTTGAATGGCAGGCTGGATATTGACAAATGAAAGTCTGTCTAAAATTACTGATGCTAGGCATCTCTCTGAATAAATAAAAGAATAACAGTTAAAATGGTACCTTAATTTTGTCTAACTGAAAACATGGGATTATATAGACTTTAAGTCGTTTTAGAAAGAATGTTATATTTGTTAAATATAACAAATCTCAATTCTAACAATATTCTAGATACAGCTAAGCTATTCAAAAATATTAATAATTGATAATTATGATTGTGTAATTGATTTTGAATTTTGTTTCTGAACATCATTAGTATGCTTACAGTCTGGTGAAAATGAAAACATTTCTTGTGCTTTTAATGATGTTTTAATTTAAAGGTACATACATTCTTTGATGACCTTGGAGATGATTTTTTCAATCATCATGGCTGGTTGTGTCTGGAGGTTTTATTTCTCTTTTTCTGCTGCTGCTACCAGAATGTGCCCTTGATTTTTCTCTCTTATGAACTGATACTTTTGTTCCTGTCCAGAAATCAAAAACAGCATGTGAGCATTACATCATACATAATTTTTTCCACCAAAACATTTGAGGATAACTTGGATTCATTTATTAGAGTTTTATTTTCCCAAATCTTGTAATACCCTAGAGTTCTACAGTAACTAACCTTACACTGAATGCCAGAGGACATGTACTAAGCTCTTACTTAAAAATCTATTTATGATGTATTTTAAATATTCAGTAGAGACTTCTTAAACATGCAGCCTTAGTTTATTGAAAATGGATTTCCTAAAACCAGGAGATTGGATATTAATATCAAGCATTCATATAAAACAGGTTTTGCTAATCTATTATATAAAGGAATGATTATGATGATCATATATTGTTTGTCAGCCCAGTTACATTTTTCTATATGAGTAATTGCTATCTATAGCCCACCCGTTGTGTTTTATGCTTTGTTTTCATTTTTAACTTATGTTTGATTCATGTTTCTGATGGAATGAAGGTTGTTCATTAATATAGAAACTTCAGGCATTTCTGCTTTACAATTCCAGTTTAAGATATCTATAGAAAATGTGTTTAAAAAGAAATTCTTAAAATTCTGAAATTATAGTTAAGGAACTAGTACCTACCTGCTTTGGGTGTTATAGCCATCCTTTTGGTATTACTGCATAAAAAGGGATTTATATTGACATTTGTGGTTCTAAACCAGTGAGAATTTTGTCACCTGGGAGACATTTGGCAGTGTTTAGAGACATTGTGGTTGTCACAACTGGAGTGTGCTAATGACATCTAGTGAGTAGAAGCCAGGGAAGTACTACACATCCTATAACGCACAGAACAGCCCTCCACAACAAAGAATTGTATGGTTCAAAATGGAAATAGTGCTAAGACAGAGAAACACTAGTTTACACAAAGTTTTAAAAATTGGTTGACTTCAGATAAAAGGCATGCTTACTTAAAGTATTTATTTAAAGTTCTCCCAAAAGGCTAAGATGTTAAAAAAAAATGTTTTCTCTGAGGAGAAGAATACTAGGGATAATAAGAAATGAAGTCATAGGTAATGGAGGAAAAGATTGTGTATGCTTCTGTAGTCCATTCTAAGAAAGCTGGCTTTGGGGCACCTGGGTGGCTCAGTTGTTTAAGCGTCCGAATCTTGATTTTGGCTCAGGTCATGATCTCAGTTTATGAGTTTGAGCCCCACATTGGGCTCTGTGCTGATAGTGTGGAGCCTGCTTGGGATTTTCTCTTCCTCTCTCTCTCTACCCCTTCCCCACTTATGCTCTCTGTCTCTCTCAAAATAAATAAATAAACTTAAAATAAAAGAAATTTGGCTTTTACTTTGTACAAGATAAGAACCCATTATATGGTATTGAGCAGAGGAGAAACAATCTAATTTATGTTTTCACAGGATCATTGTGCTTCCATGGTAGACATAACGCTAAAGCTATTCTCCAAGGTTCCCTTCCCCTCGTTATTCAATTAAACACGAATCTAGGTACTAATGTGAAGGGACTTTGAAAATGTAGTTATGATCATTGGCCTTAAGGTAATAAGATCATCACAGATGATCCAATCTAATCACTAAAGACCTTAAAGCAGAAAAATTTCTACATCTGGTGTTAGAGGGATGTGGTAGAAGAGGGAGGGAGGCAGAGGGGAGATTCAGTGTATGGGGAACATTCCACCCACTTTTGGTAGCTTTAAAGGTGGAAAAAAGGCCACAAACCAAGGTTTATGGGTGGCTTCTGGAAGCTGAGACAGAAGAGACAGGACTCTCGGGTCTACACTGCATAGAATTGAATTCTACCATCAACCTGAACAACCCATGGAAGCATGCTTTTCCCTAAAGCCTCTAGAAAAGAACACAGCCCTACTTACACCTTGATTTTGGCTTAAATAGAAAACCAGCTGAGCCACACTGTGCCTGGACTTTGGACCATGGACACTGTAAGATAATAAACAGTGGTTTTAAGCCACTAATTTTGTGGTAATTTGCTTCAGCTACAATGGTAAATGAATACAGTTGCTCTGCTGAGAATTGTAGATTCTAGAAAAGCAAGGGTAGAAACAGGAACAACTGGGGATGCCTCTGGGTAACCTGGACAAGAGATGACGGTAATAAAGAGCAAGATGGTGGTGGTGGTAATGATGAATAGCAGTTGAATTCTGGGCATGTCTTAAATATAGAGCCAATAGAATTTTTCTGATGAATTGGATAGGTGTTATGAAAGAACTAGAGGATACAAGGAAAATACCAAAGGTTTTGTGTGAACTGGATGAATGGGCTTGTCATGAACTAAACCAGTTAAGACTGAGCAGATTTTAAGGGAAAGATTAAGATGCTGGTTTTGCATAAGTTGAGTTTATGATTCTTGTTAAGAGTTTATTTTAAAGTATTTAGCAGCAGAGAGAGCAAATGTTTGACAACACGTGTACCTCCTCAACCTTTTCCACTGCTCATAGATCACTTCACACTTGGCAGCTGATTCAAGACATTAATTTCATCAGAACCCTTCCTAGCTTAGCATTCAAGGCAGCACTATCAAAAGAGAGATGTCATAACTCAAGATAAGACCATTTGCCATGCTTATTGTTCCAGTGTCTTTTGAATCACACACCAGGTGTATAAAACATAAATACTTCTTCCTGTATATTGCTCAATAATTTAGCAATATGTCAGTGTACTGCATGTATCATAGAAATGTGTAACTCTAAATTATAAAGGTCTTCAGTGATTATGAACAATTTATTTTAATGTAACATACTTCATATCCTCCCATTCTCCTTTAGTCAAAATATATTTCTTTTCCTCTTGATTAAAAAAAAAATAAAAGACACTATGTACAGTTTCAGGAAACATTATTAACTCACCCCTTTTATAGTCACACAGACATATAACTTTATCTTTGTTTATCTTGTGATCATGCAGAGGACTGGGTTTGAGGCTTCCTGGAGGCGAACACCCATGTATTTATTCCTAAAATAAACATGCAAGTTAGAGTTAGCGAGATGAGATCAAGAGATACTTTTGGCAAAGAATCAGGCTGGGAGATGTTCAGTAAGGGTGACTTTTCTAGACTCACTGATCAACTCGTAGGAGTAGTGCTTGGGTTGGTGGCACTGATGCTTTGTTTGGGATAAGTGGCGAATGAGGCCTTCTAGCCATGTCACTCTGAAACTATCACTTCTTATTGTTGTAAAACTGTGTTTCTCCAGCCATATCCTCTGGATCCAGTATTGTCTACCTCCTTAGTACAGTTTCATACTACCCCACATATGCCACTTGGCATCGCTGTGCATAGTTTATGATTACTAGACGATACTTGTCCACTTTGCAGCTGGGCAGCAGTGACCAATCTGTAGACATGCACCATTGATTGTCTGGATTGTCTTTAAGACCAAGTGGGCACAGTGCCCAGAAGAGCTGACCAGGATCACCACAATATTCCGTTGGTGGTGGAATAGTTACCCTCTCACAGCGCACGGTTGCTGACATACCTGGAGAGTCATACATTAGGGCACACTGACACACAAAAATGTTCACAAGTACACACACAAATACACACACACACACACACACACACACACACACAACTACTTATACCCTCTCCCACAATGCCATTAGGTCTTTTCCCTGACATCTTCTTACTTTGTGTGCTCTTGGAATATTCTGAATTCCTATACCATATCATCCAAATGACAAAAACAACACTCTGACTTTAGGAGGGGTACAGGGGGGGTATCAGGACTTTGTCCTTCTTGAATTTGAGTCACACTGCTTATTCCCTGGCAGAACTGATTGCCATGACCATCTTTTCAGAAAGGCTGTCTTTCCTCTCCTGGCCCTTAAGAATCATAGCATCTTCTGAGCTTTCCAGACAGTCTGTTCATGCCGTATGGACTTTTTAATTATCTGTATTATTTTGGCAGTTTGGGCATCTAAAGAATAAACTCCTGAATAGCAAAAAATATGAAACAATCTCAAGCTAATGGTGCCTAATAAATATTCCTTGAATGAATCAAGCCATTAGATAAACAACACTTTCTTATTATGATAGTATAATGGCAAAGAATCAAAGACTCACTAATTTCCTTTTGACTGAAGCTTCAGACTCCTTTTGGCACATTGGTTTATTTTTGCTGAATCCGAGTCTGAGTAGACATGTAATGAAACTTTAAGGCTGGTTTGGCTAATAATTTCAAGAAAACTAGAAGTCTTAAGAAATAGAAGAAATCTTGTCTTCCATAGAAATTGTATAAAATATATTTTGCAATAAAAGATTCTCCTTTTGGCTATCATAAAGACGAAACGATCCTCTATAAATCAAGCTTGGCAAAAGCTTATTTAATTTGGTATGCTTGGAAGTTAACCAAACTAATTTATAAGTGTCACTCATCCTTTTGTTAATTCATTTCACTGACAGGCTTTGAAAAGAATGTAGAGACATTTCATCACGGGGTCACCTGTGGGCCATACTTAGCACTAATTAGAAAGATGGCTCACCACAAGTGAGATATTAAAACATAGAAGAGAGGCTCTTACTTCAAGATATCCTCATTTATTTCTTCTCAGCCATGCCATGCTGACAGATCATTATGTGTCCAATACCACCATTTTGCCATTTAGTATAGAAGTCAATGGCAATCAAAACATCAATTGTAATTGTAGTAAACAGCAACCTCAATTTCACGTGGATTTCCCTCTTATCATTTCAGAGGAATGGAATGTAGATAAATACTATGATGAGAGTGGAGATGAGACAGATATTATTATATATAGAAGAGCCTAGTGCAGAAGTTGTGGACTGCTTTATGATGACTATTTACCAGTTTGAAGATAATGAAAGTTTTCCTCAGCTAAAGACTGAATAATTTTAGAATCTATGCACAAACCCTTAATAAACTTCATTAGTGGATGTGGGATATATTTGACTACTGACTCTGCTAGTCATGATTCACTTTGCTGGTTTATTTGGCTGAAAATAAAATGTGCCCTGAAAGGACTGACTGTGTAATAATGTTTTTTTTTAATTTTTGTAAAATATTTATTGCTTTAATAAAAATAACTGTATGTCTTCTTGGTTCATTTAGAAAAAAAATACATGATTATCCAAAACTGTCAAGATAGTTGGTTAGATTCATTCACTCATACAAAAGTATTGCACACCTACTATGTGTTACTGTATTAAGCATGGAGGCTATAAAAGACAAAAAACCCTACCCTCTTAGCGTATATATGCATTGTAGTCTGGAAAGACAAAATCAATGAAAAGAAATAAGTTTGTGAAATACTAAGTGGTGATACATATATGGAGAAAAATAAAACAGAGAATGGAGTCGGGGTAATGGAAGATATGCTTTTTAAATAGAGTCATCAGGGAATGTTTCATTGAAAAAATTACATTTAACTGAATACCTTGCATTTGGCAACTGAATAACATTTGGGTAACGAGTACAGTAACAGAGAGCAAAGGCCCTTGTCTGGATGAGCATGGTCCGTTGGAGGAGGCTGGAAAGCTAGAGCAAAGTGAACAAAGATAGGACAGAAAGAAGTGAAGTCAGAGGAGAAATAAGGATTCAATGTCATTAAGCCTTATAGGTCAGGGTATTGATGGGAATTTACTCAGGGTAAGGTGGGAGCTATTGGAAGTTTTTAAGCCAGAGGAATGATAAAACCTGACTCTTATATTAACAGGACCACAGATATGTTGAGCATAGACATGGGAAGAGCAGAAGCAGGAAGGTGTGCCTTCTAGTCATTTGTTTATTCATTCATTCATTCATTCATTCATTCATACAACAAATATATATCCAACATTTGCAATGATTCTGTCTGGAAAAAGAAGTGGAATTTCCTGAGACTCAACTCATTCATTGAATTCAAATCATTTTTATAAAAGCATAGGAAATTCCTTTTTTAAATCTTTTTTTTTTTTTTTTTTACAAAAAATGACTTGAATTTTTTTTAATGTTTATTTATTTTTAAGAGAGACAGAGTACAAGCAGGGTAGAGGCAGAGAGAGAGGGAGACACAGAATCCAAAGCAGGCTCCGGGCTCTGTCAGCACAGAGCCCAGTGAGGGGCTCAAACTCACCACCAGCTGAGGTCAGACGCTTAACTGACTGAGCCACCCAGACACCTCTACAAAAGGGATTTGAATTTCATGAGTGAACTGATCCTAGAAAAGATGCTTTTATTTCTAATAAATGGAGAATTCCCTGTCCACATTAAGTGTGACACATTCAGTTCTGGTCACAATGACTGATCTGGAGAAAATGAAACTAGTAAACAAAAATAACTCCAAGGAGCTAGTGTTTCATGACTTTCAAAGTTCATCATTAGTGAAAAAAATTGTTATTTATGTACTTTATGAAATACAAGAAAATATAGTGATGCTGCATTTCAGACTCATTTCTGTTCAATACTCTGTTTCATCTGTCCATTAAAGACTTTAGGATTGATTATGCTGTTTTTACATGTTCTTTTCACTGAGTATTAAAATAATCTTCTGCTTTGTTGGATAAAAGTAATATGTAAAAATCTGTGTACATAATTTTCACTTAAGTTAATTTTAAGATTCCAAATACGACATGTTACTTTGATTTGAAGATTCCTTTTTATGAGCTGCCCTGTATTTTTAACAATTCCTCAACTTAATTTTACTAGTGACTACCATCCTGTATCTAACATGCTGCTTTGAGAAGACATAAAAGCACTACTAAAGCACTATTGGGAGCAATTTGACAAAACCCTTGGAGGCATAATAGATTTTGCTAATAGATATTTTCTGGAGCTACGTTTTATAATTACTAGATCCAAATTGATTCTGTTTTTTTCCCAGAGTCATATGGATATTCATATGTGAAGTACTAAAATTATGTTGAAATTCAGTTTACCAACTATTAGTGAAATAATTTACTGGCATAATAATGGGGGGATTGAAACTCTTGAAGAAAATGAATTCTAGGTTTCTTTTGATGTGAATTTCCACAATGGCAATATTTCTGATATTTGCATCGCTGTCATAAAGCACTATTGGAAGGTGATTTGTTTTATGAACTGTAATTCCTTATGTCTTTTGAAAGATTTATTGTTCACAGTGGGAGAGCTCATTCTCTGTTTTTGCAGTCTCTTCTCCAATTCATAATTTTTACCTCAGTCTTTTATATCTCAGGAAATGGCATTGCCTTTACCCAGCTGCTCAGGCAAGAAATGTAGAAGTTATCTTCAGTTCCTTCATTTCCTTTACCTAACCCTCACCTCCCTGAGATCCCTCAGATCAACTCATCAATGAAGGTTCAAATTTCATATTGTGAATCTGACCTTATTTGCCCACTTTCAATATGCTACCCTTTCCTGAACTCCATCCGTTCCTAGCTGGATGACAGTGTTAGCTATTGCAGTCTAACTGATTTTTCTTCTTCCTCCATCCACCTCCCCCCGCCCCAAGAAAACCAAACAAAACCAAACCAAACAGCACAAACCAACTCTACCTAAGAAACTTTTCTCTACACATTAGCACTGGAGCAGATCATTGCTCTGACCTGCATAACACTGGTACAGTCCCATTTGAAGCTTTTTTACTTTTTATTTAGAGCTGCTTTCCAGTGCTCTTAATGTAGAACTTTCTGAAGTTCTCAATCTCATGTGCATTAAGTACAATTATGCCACATAATATCAATTTAAGACTCAAAGTAAAAGCAGCTCTAGTCACTGTGAGATGTAGATGAGACAGTGCCCAGAGATCACATCAATTTCTAGAAATAAGTAACTTCCATTTTAATGTTCAGAAAGGATCCATTTGTTTCCATAGCTTGATTTTTACGTGACCTTCTTTGGCCTCCTTCTTGATACAACATTGAAGCATACGGGGATGTTAATTAATTTCCCTGGCAATGTGGAGATGTTGGTAAGAGAAAAATGGTTGGAAAAAGAATGCACTGAGTAGGAGGGAAGCCTGCATGGGTCTACACGTTAGAGAGAGCCTTGAGTGCTTAGGATACAGTAGTCATCATGTATGGCATTTTGTTCAGGGGTGAGGGGAACCGAGTATTTCTGAGTCCTGAGTCGTAAAGGGAGAGCTTTCATGCTGTACTAAAAAGTTGGGATTTTGTCTCAAAAGACTGTGGTGAGGCATTGAAGGATTTTATTATGTCTACTGTTGATTTTCAAAGTCTGGTGGGTTTGATTTTTCTTCAGAGTTTGAAAACAATACTCTCCAAAGCTCCGCTCGGAAATACAAATCAAATACAATAGCTTTAAATCAGTAGAGATGAAACATGCCTTCAAACATGTCAAAATTAAGCGAGGGTGAAATTTGGTCAAAATAACACTTCCTTCAACTGCTTCTCCCATACCTTCAAAGTAATCATGGATTTTCAGACTGTGGTGAATGTGGAGTAAAAATGTTTAATGTATTTTCAAACCAAAGGTTAGAAAAGGAAAAATAGGGTTGCCTGGGTGGCCAGGTTGGTTAAGTGTACAACTCGGTTTCAGCTCAGGTCATGATCTCATGGTCCATGAGTTCGAGCCCCACATTGGGCTCTGTGCTGACAGTGCAGAGCCCTCTTGGGATTCTCTCTCTCCCTTTCTTTCTGCCACTTCCCTGATCACTCTCTGTCTCTCTCAAAATAAATAAACTTTTAAAAAAAAGGAAAAAAGGAAAAGAAAGATATTCTCAGAAATAGATAACTACACTGCTACTTAAAATTCTTGATCAGCAGTATCTTAATTTATAAACATAATATAATGTGGAAAAATAATTGAAGGACAAGGTATATATTTTCATCAAACTTGTAACTTAGATTCCTCCTCACCTACACATATCTTCTAAATAATAAAAGACATTAGTGAAATTGAATGCATTTTAAACTAGGCATTATTATAAAAATGTAACAGGGGATTTACAATTAGAGCCATCTATTATATTTATTAAATTGCAAGCATATTTCAAGAGCATCAAAGTAAAAAAATAATCTCAAAGGATGCTGACTGGCAAAAGCACATGAAGTGCAAACTTAGAAACTACACATCAAGTGTCAGATTTTTCTCCCAAATAAAATGTCTCAACTTTTAAAGTAGAACCTAGAGTTTTTCTTTAAACTGCAACAGGAGAATTGAAGAAATAACTGGGGCGCCTGGGTGGCTCAGTCAGCTGAGTGTCCAGCTCTTGGTTTCGGCTCAGGTCATGATCTCTCAGTTTGGGAGTTCGAGCCCCGCGTCGGGCTCTGTGCTGACAGTGTGGAGCCTGCTTGGGATTCTCTCTCTCTCTCTCTCTCTCTCTCTCTCTCTTTCTCTGCCCCTCCCCTGCTTGTGCTCTCTCTCTCTCTCTCTCTCTCTCTATCTCAAAATAAATAAACTTTTTTTCTTTTTTTTTTTAAACAAAAAGTAACTAACTTTGAATGCTCTTTGAATCTGTCCTCAACTTTTGGAAGGTATTAAAAAGTATCATAAAGAAAGGAAAAAAATTGCTTTGAATATTTGAAATTATTGCACTAAAATATGCTGATTGTAGTAAACAAAGGAGTATTAGAATGCAGAGAGGCCAGAGGTGTTTGCATGACCAGAGGATCTGAAAAACAGCGAAGCCCCGCTTTTGTTCCCTGGCAACACACACACCATCCTAGGTCCCTGTTCTGCATGTACGAGTATCACACAGGAAACAGGCTGAATAGTCAACAGCCACAGCCAGGGTGATTTTTTCAAAAGTAAGAAACTAATGTAGCTACAATTCTACATGACCAAAGACCTGGACCCAAGAGGGAATGTAGAGAGACAGGTGATTTTTCAACTGTGGGGGAGGTGAAAAGAAATTTCTGAACTGCTCCAAGGTTCACACACACAGTGCAGTTACAGAAAATGCTGGAGGCTGCATATGGAAATGAGAGCAACCCATTTTCATTCATAATAAAGAAAAATATGCCAATTATTGGGTTTGAGCTGAGTGGGTTTGCAGGCTGAGTCAGTATCCTTCACTGGAAAATACAGACAGGCTTGGATTTGAATTCTGATTCCCCTTCTTAATCGTTACACATCAACTGAGTAATTGCTTAATTTTTATGTTTATCTGTAAAATTGGCATGTTACTGCCTTCCTTGCAGGGTGATTGAAAAAGACTAAATGAGATAACATATCTCAGTAATACTAGAAACCTAGTAGGTACAGAACAAAATAAGGATGTAAATGATAAATATAAGTAAAGTAAAGCACAGTAGAAGTACAAAGTACATAATGAAGTTTCATTGATTTTATTGTGTATCTGTTTAAAGTCTGGCATTTGTGTATGTACAAATTTGTGTATATGGTATATGTCTTTGGATTGTATTACTTAAAGCTTTCTTTTTATGTGTCCTAAATTTTTGGTGTTCCTGGGAGATCTTAGAAAGTGGAGTGGCTGATTTGGTGAGTGGTAATGTGCCATTCAGAATTATTTCATGAAACTTACTTAACCAGGGGAAGAAGTACTGAATGGCTGTATTGGTTATTGTACTACCTTACTTTAGAAACATATCAGTCTCTGTTCAAAACTGAATGGCATAAAAAAAAACCCTGAATGGGAAAGAAGACAAAACCTGTATGTATCAGAAAATCATTTGACTTAAAATGCAGAAGACTAAGTTCTCAATCCTTTACCAATGGACGTATGAAAGAAAGCACATTACCTATTGAGCCTCAGAATTTTATCTCAACTGTGAGAATGGTTTATATGAGTAATTTCTAACTCTTGTTTTCTGGCATATATAATTTCCCCTTTATTTGATTCTTTTTATTTTCTTACCATCTGATCTCTGGATTTATAAATCTTTCTCTTCTAATGTAAAACTTTCATTCAAGAAGTACTTTTAATTTTAAAATTAATATTTGCCAAAATTCCTATGCCCCTTTGAAATTAAACAAAGTAAATATTTATATGTATAATAAAATAGTCATATAAACCATGTAATGTCAATTAAGAAAAAATAATATAGGGTCAAATATATTAGTATTGAGGCTAAATATTATAGTGTTTACCCACACAGCATATAATGTACATTAAATGATTAATGAAAAACATGTTAGCATATGCTAACATTTTAGCATATGCATCACTGATGTCATTTTATGTCAATCTATTAGTCTATTTTAAACTTCAGGTAAATTCCACAGAAGAAATACTGTGATTATATTAGCTGACTTTTAATTGTATTTTTGCCATTAACTTCAGAAAAATTATTTCTAACTCTAGATTCCATTTTTTTCCAGTTTTATTGAGGTATAATGAACAAAATTATGCAGTATGTAAAGTGTACAACATGATTATAGATATATATATATATATATATATCCATACACACACACACACACACACACACACACACACACACACACACACATCATGCAAGGATCCTCCATTCAGTTAATTAAAATGTCCATTGCCTCACATATTTCTCCCCCTAGGGTGTGTGTGTGTGTGTGTGTGTGCACACGTGCGTGTGTGTGCGTGCATGAGTGAAAACATTTAAGTTCTACTTTTGTAGCAAATTTAAATTATACAACACAACGTTATCAACTATTACTTCCTCAGACTTGATTCATCCTATAGCTGGAAGTTTGTGCCTTTTCACCATCTTCTCCGTATATCCTAGACCCCTCATCCCCGGCAACCACTTTTCTGCTCTGTTTCTATGAGGTAGACTTTTTTTTTTAAGATTCCACATATACATGATATTTTGCAGTATATTCCAATGTAATTATCCAACAAACAAGAGTTAATAATACATGTCCTAATTATCCTTATAATTAAGTGAGGTTCAAGTTAATGAATTTATTTAAATGAGTTTTAAAGAGTTAAAAGAGTGATCATTGTTTTGTTATAAAAGATATGGCCTATAGAGCCAAATAAAATGTGTATGGAATTTCCTCTACTTCACAGGTACAGATCCCATGAAGAGTTACCGAGCATCTCTGAACCTCAATGCCATCATCAGCAAAGTGGGGTAGTAATACAGAGCCATGAAGTTAAAGTGAAAAAGCACACCCAAAAATAACTACCATGATGTCTGGCCTTTGAAATTGTACTCAATAAATTATAATTTTCCTTTCCTCTGTACTTTACATGATAAATAGATTTGATATAATTAGTCATGACACATGTTACAAAGGTAAAAGACAAAGCATAAATTATATTTTCAATATGATTTTTAATACATTAAAACATACAATAAACTTCCCCAATGCAGTAAGTAAATGAAAGAGAGACAAGCCTGTAGAAAGCAGTCAATTTAAGGAGTAAGAAACTGGAATGGCCTATAAATAAGATGATTTTCAGTTTTCTCACTTGAATGTCCAACAAACAACTCTGATCTACCATTTTATGTCCACAGTAGTGAACATTTTCAATTTGGTAATTATTTTTATCATGACTGCATATGAACAGAAATTCTCATACACTTTAGGTGTATTTGGGTGACAAATATTATTGCCAAATAAAGTTGAATTTGCATACCCTTCAGTTCAGTAATTCCATTAGGAGATATATACCTAGAGAATTTTTATTAAATGTGCAAAATAAGACTGTACGAAGACAAAGTGAAAAAATATACAGGAAAAATCCATAATTCTATTTCAGTAGAGGGATGGATAACTAAGCTTTGATTTTTTTTCATAAATTGACTATTGAAAAGCAGTATAAAATAATGAACAATATTTACCTGTATCCACACGAAAAATATCTCAAAAGCATAGTACTAAGTCTAAAAATAAAGTTACACAATTATATATTTAGGACCACAGTTTGAATTTCCAAGCAATTTCATGCATTTTAAATTGCATTGGTATTTTCCTAAATGGAAAAGTATGGTAGAAAAAATTTACTTTGACTTGAGACTCATTGATACTTCTAGGGATGGAGTTTAAGAAACGGGATGGTGTAGGCTTATAATGGGATCAATTATATACGTGTATATGTGTGTCTAAAATTTAGTTACAAATGATATGTATATAAAGTATAAAGTTTTGTTTGTTGGTTTTTTTGTTGTTGTTTTACCCTAAGTGCTATTTATTCGAAAGGGTGTTGAATTTAGAGTACAGCCCTCCTGGGGACAGGATGAAACAAAGCAAGCAATGCAAGTCAGCCTTCTGTTCATCCTATCCTCTTGCTGCTCTACTGGGCCGTCTTGTTCATGGTCATCTTGAAGAAGCGGTCAGTCTTCATATGGGCACCTATTTTCTCCAAAGCCTCAAAACAGCACATGAAATTCTTCTGACTTAGAAATTCATTCAGGCACTTGCACTCAAACATCTGGTTCTGATCTAAGACACAGGTAAAGAAATCCTAAGTTAAGCTTTTCTCCTGCAAACCATGAGAGTTTCCCTAGGCACAAGGAGAATGGTTTCAGTTGTCCAGGTAGCTATTCCAAGTACTAAGTCGTTTCCAAGTACTGGCTCTATATATCAAGAGAGAAATAATATATAGAAGGTAGAATATTAAGAAATAATATTTAGTCTGCATGCTACTGTGGGTATTAATATGTGCTACAGTTTTTGTAACTGCCAAAATATTCTTATTTGGTTTAAATAAACCCAGTCATCTATGCTGTGTTTTTATTGTTTAATGAACAATCTAGGTCATGAAGTTTCAGGTAGTTGATGGACTCCATTTTGAGCAACACTGATTTAGGATAGTGAAATTCAGACTTAAAATTATAAGCCATGTTTTTTTCATGTGTGATTCTTAAAGTATTTTGTTTTACCCATATACAATTTTTTTTAGGTTTAGTATAATTTCTCTTGTGTGCTCTGCTAAATTACCTCCTATTTAGGATAGTCTGTGTTTTTTTAAATCATTTTTTTTCATCATGGTAAGACTACTCTTTAATCCGCATCACCTATTTCCCCCATCCCCTCACCCACCTCCCCTTTAGTAACCATCAGTTTGTTCTCTGTAGTTAAGAGTCTGTTTCTTGGTTTTTCTCTTTCCCTCTCCCTCTCTCTCTCTCTCTTTCCTTTGCTCATTTGCTTTGTTTCTTAAGTTTCATATATGAGTGAAATTATATGGTATTTGTCTCTCTCTACTGACTTATTTTGCTTAGCATAATACTTTCTAGCTCCATCTATGTCATTATAAATGGCAAGATTTCATTCTTCTTTATGGCTGAGTAATATTCCATTGTGTGTGTGTGTGTGTGTGTGTGTGTATACATATATACCATATATACCATATATATATATATATACACATATGTATACATATATACCATATATATATACACATATGTATACATATATACACATATATGTGTACATATATGTGTATATACCACCTCTTCTTTACCCATTCATCTATTAATAGGCAGTTGGGTTGCTTCTAGTGTTTGACTATTGTAAATAATGCTGCAATAACCATTGGGGTGCATACATCCTTTGAATTAGTGTTTTTGTAATTTGGGGCTAAATACCCAGTAGTATGATTCCTGGGTTGTAAGGTAGTTCTGGTTTTTTTTTTGCTATTATTATTTTTTGATAATAATAATATCATCCTGTTTTCCACAATGGATGCACCAGTTTGCATTCCCACCAACAGTACTCACGGGTTCCTGTTTCTCCACATCCTCATCAATACTTGTTTCTTGTGTATTTATTTATTTATTTATTTATTTATTTATTTATTATTTTAGCCATTCTGACAGGTGTGAGCTGATATCTCATAGTAGTGATTTTTATTTCCCTGATGATGAGTAACTTCATGTGTGGTCATCTGTATGTCTTCTCTGGAGAAATGCCTGGTCATGTGTTCTGCTCATTTTTTAATTGGATTATTTGCTTTTTGGGTGTTGAGTATTGAGTTGTATCAGTTCTTTATATATTTTCGGTACTAAGCCTTTATTGAATGTGTTATTTGCAGATATCTCCTCCCATTCAGTAAATTGCCTTTCCGCTTTGTTGATTGTTTCCTTTGCTGTACAGACACTTTTTATTTTGTTGTAGACTCACTAGTTTCTTTGTGCTTTTGTTTCCCTTGCCTCAAGAGACATATCTAGCCATGATTGCTTGGGCTAATGTCAGAGAGATTCCTGCCTGTGCTCTCTTCAAGAATTTTGATGGTTTCAGGTCTCATATTTAGGTCTTTATTCCATTTTGATTTTATTTTTGTGTATGGTGAAAGAAAGAGGTCCAATTTCATTCTTTCATATATGGCTGTCCAGTTTTCCCAACACCATTTGTTGAAAGACTGTCTTTTTCCCATTGCACATTTATACCTCCTTTATTGAATATTAATTGACCATATAATTGTGAGTTCATCTCTGGATTTTCTGTTCTATCCCAGTCTATTTGTATGCCAGTATCATACTGCTTTAATTACTATTGTTTTATAATATAACTTGAAATCTGGAATTGTGGTATCTCCAGTTTTGTTTTTCTTTTTCGAGATTGCTTTGGCTACTTGAGGTCTTTTGTGGTTTCATACAAATTTTAGCATTGTTTTGTTCTAGTTCTGTGAAAAATGCTGTTGGTATTTTGATAGGGATTGCATTAAAATCTGTAGATTACTTTGGATAGTGATAAATGACTTTGGTAAAGTAGCAGGATACAAAATCAATTGTACATAAATCTGTAGCATTCCTAGAAACTAATAATGGAGCAGCATAAAGTGAAACTAAGAAAGCAGTCCCATATGTAATTGCACCAAAAACAGTAAAGTATCTAGAAATAAACTTAACCAAAGACCTATACTCTGAAAACTGTGAAACACTGATGAAATAAATTAAAGATGATGCAAAGAGATGGAAAGACATGCCATACTCATGGATTGGAAGAATAAATATTGTTAAAATGTCTGCACTACCCGGAGTTATCTGTATTTTTATAAGAACTTTAGCTGCCATTTATATGTAGTTGCTAGAATACAACTGGTGTGAAATCTCTATTCTGACTCTTAGAATTTATATAACCCAAAACAACCTCCATTCCATCATTTGTAAAATGGTATGGCAACATTACTGACCTTAGAAGATGTCATGGGGATTAAATAAGAACATGGTAGACCACAGGACTGTGCTTGGCACGTAGTATAAATGCTCTCTATTATTATTAGCAACTTCATCAACACCATCATTATTACCATCAGGCCATTAAACAATTTGGAAGTAGTTGCTGTCTTTCTGGTTATTAGCTTTTAAGGTAACACTCATTTGCATGGTTTTGAAAATCTTCCATAATTTCACTGAACTTTCCCACGTACTAACAAGATGATCTTCTCATATCACTGTGTCTTAAATCAGCTGTGTTCTTAACCTGACCACCCCTTTTGATCATTCATGGTCCTCACCCTCAATGTCCTTTAGTTCTCATTTATCTCTTTTAATCCTGTCCATTGTTCAAAGCTTGCCTCAGATCTCATCTTCTCTACAATTACACTGAATCCATTGAAATTTTTTCAATCAATATTTATACTGTCTAGGTCAGGTGATTTAGTGGCTCATTGTGTTCTGTATTATATTTTTCACTGATGTTTCATGTTCATATCTTCGCCACAAAGTAAACTGTTTGAAGCTGTGTGTTGCATTTGTGATGTCTTTCCTCACTCACACAGAGCTTTACAGAATCATGAGTGACTAGCAGATACTTAGTACATTTTGGTTGTAGTAGAAAGCAATCTACTATATTTTCCCTAGCATCTGATTTTGGCTCTCACTCTGATTGTGGCGATCACTGTTAAAGCCTATAGTAAATCATGGTTTTGATTTCACTTCATTCATTCATCTTGCATTTGGGATCAGTCTATTTTTTCTGAAGTCAACAACCCCAGAAGAAAAGTCTTAACTAATTTTTGTTATAAACACCTTTTAAACTTTTATAAATAACAATTATTAACATAATTAAGTGTGCTCATGTAGGACAAAAGAATGAGAATGGTTATTCCTTAAGAAAAAGGTGGGAGCTTCAGCAAAGCAGAGCCGCTATTGCTTATGTTCTTGTTGCTTTAATTAGGCCAATTTATCCTAGACATACAATGACTGTTAAAGAGGAAAAAAAGTTGAATACTTCTGACAAGAGAACAGGTTAAAATAAAGTGTCCCAGAGGTTCACAGCAGAGCCTCACTTCTTACAGGGACAACAGCTCTCTATACTGTGGTGCTGAGCCTCAGTGAGCCACTGTGAGAATTAGATATCCTAGAAGACAATCTCAGGCTAGTTTAGATTGTTCTGGTCAAAGCTTCCATCATTCATAGGACGATAATTTAATTTAGAGCAAAAAAGAAAAAAAAATCTTATCAGATTATAATTTATAATACTGCTTAAAATATGAAGTCCAATAGCTATTTTAAGTTTAAAACATGTTTTAATAATTACCCTCTGAATTTTAGGAGCCATCAAATATTACTAAGTCTTTTGTTCTCTTTGAGGTTTTTGAGACTCATGGTTAACTTATAAAAAATTAAACTACTCTTTTTTTATCAATGCCTGGTAGTGAAACCATAATTCTAAAAATATATTTAATCTGTAATAGATATATTTTCATACATTTTTTCAGTCTCCTTTATCCAGGCAAATACTTTTAGTCTTTTCTAAGGTTCATCATTGTCAGGAAGGGTATACTTTAGGGTATACCCAGGACTGTCTTTCACTGCACTGTTGGAAAGCAAGTGATGAAATCGTGACTATATGTTGAAAAGAATAGTTTTCCTGGAAAGGCTCATAGAAGAGAGGTAAATGACAAGTAAAACCTGTTGAGGTATTTCCAGATAACATAGTCCATGAAACACCATGTAATGGAAATTGGTTTCTCAACTAATAATTAATCATCAGTTTATCACTTCTGATCAGTGGTCTAACTTTAAGGTTCAAAGTTTAGATAATATTTCTACTTCCTAGTTTACAATCTGTGTTAATTCATTATCTGTTTATTCCTCAACCATTTTTTAAATGTTTATTTACTTTTGACAGAGAGAGAGAGAGAGAGAGAGAGAGAGAGAGAGACAGAGCATGAGTGGGGGAGGGGCAGAGAGAGAGGGAGACACAGAATCCGAAGCAGGCTCCGGGCTCTGAGCTGTCAGCACAGAGCCTGATGTGGGGCTCAAAATCACAGACTGCAAGATCATGACCTAAACCCAAGTTGGACACTCAACCAACTGAGCCACCCAGGCGCCCCTATCAACCATTTCTTGGTGAAATCAGAGCATGGAAATAAAATGATTAAGATGCAGCTTGTGCTTTCAGGAGTTTCATAGATTTTTCACAGAAAGAGAGAGACAGAGACAGACACAGAGACAGACAGACAGACAGACAGACAGACATTATAGGCACAATTATAATGATAGCCAAACTCAATGTATGTTTTGAATCCCTATTCTCCAGGAAAGAAAAACATGAATCTTGGTCATTTCTGTTCTGTATTACCTTCTTTCCTTGGAGTTGTAACCAAATCCTAGGAGCACGTGTAGATTCAAGGCTATGAGTGTGTTAGGGTGGAGGAAGATCTGTTCCCTTCAGGTGTTCATTGACACATGTAAGCTGCCAATAACCCCATACTGCAAGTGCAAGTACTCAGTCAATCATTCTTTCTCCTGCAATATTACTGCCTTGCTCGGTCTCTAACCGAGCAGGTAGAGATTCTTGTTTTCAGACTCCAAATCTCTAATGTGTCCCCAGGCATCCAACCAGGGAAACCTGATACAACACTCAACAAATCCCATCTAGTTCAACATTCTCATTACTCCTCTTTTTATTCATGATGATTTTTTTCATCAGAGACAATTTCTCTATCTCAATGTTTTTTGCTTTAAATATAACCAGTATCATCTCTCTAATAGGTATAACCTTTTTAAATTATAAACCCAGAGACTAAAAGATAATTTCTGATTTCTTCTTTATCATGTCTTTACTATGAAATACTATTCTTTTTGGACGATGAGGTAGCAGTGGGCTGAGTACAGAGACAAGGAAATATTTTTCAAGTATTGTGATACCACCACTTAATTAATATCAGAAGAAATAGTGATTTTGGAGGACCATTACATGCAATATTAAAGAGATCATAAGGGCTAATGAAATAGGCTATATTTTTCCTGGCTTTGAAGAAAAAAATATGTCTGCACTGGGAGATAGTTTTGCTCAAGGATGATGTTGCATGCAGCTCACAAAGGAGAAATACAATGACTGCTTTTGTTTTTCCTAAGGAATACTTTAGTAAAACATGTAGTAACAATGGTATGAAATAAAATTCTGATATACTGATTACATGGGAAGAGGACGAGGCAGTGTCCAGCAAATAGTAATGTAAACACAGTAATGGAGATGAACAAGGCCAGAATGCAATGAAAATATGAGCTGACCTCATGGATCTTATTTAAGAATTCTAGTGAAAAGGTAATGTCCATGAAGATGAGGCACCAGTCCAATAAGCCATATGCTCAAGGACAATAGCTCATGGTTCTAAAGTGCCAGAAATCCAGGGCACCTAGGTGGTTCAGTCAGTTAAGTGTGCGACTCTTGATCTTGGCTCAGGTAATGATCTCAGTTCATGGGACTTTTTCTCTCTCTGCCCCTCCCCTGCTCATGTGCTTGCTCTATCTCTCAAAATAAATAAAGTTAAAAAAAAATAAAGTGCCAGAAGTCCTAAAACTCTCTTACAATCTAAGGGTATCTCACTTCTTCCATTCAACCAGGAGGAGTCCAAGAAATTGGTGAAGTTTTAAGCCAGTAGGATCCAGCCATTTAATTAGCCAAATAGGATTTTCTGTAAAACATATATTTTTTTAGAAAAGGAGTGATAGAAAATTAAGCTGCCAGGCACCCTTCCTTCTTTATTCTGAGTTTTGTGACCTGTGAGCTTCCTGATACCTGAATTGAGCCATGACAATTTTTATCTACCCTTCCCTTTCATTTCTGAGAAATCTGGAATTTCTGTGTTATTATTTTTTTTTTCCTTAAGTTTCCAAACAATATCATGGTATTTTAGATTTCTAGAGTTGATAATACAAATTCTTTCATGAGATTGAGGGTTGAAATGTGCAATTTTCTATAATATTTCAGTAGCTCATGGGAAAATGTTTGTAAACCCAGTGCTTTAATTGAGAACGAAGAAAAATTGATTAAGAATTCATTTTTTACTTTTTTGTTATTTTGATACATTTCTATATTGTAAAGTCTTATTTATTTATTCACTCATTCATTCATTTTGAGAGAGAGCACGGGCAAGTGGGTGGGGGGCAGAGAGAGAGAGAGAGGGAGAGAGAGAATCCCAAATAGGCTCCATGCTCTCAGTGCAGAGCCTGACATGGGGCTCCATCTCATGAACCACGAGACCATGACCTGAGCTGAAATCACGAGCCAGACATTCAACCAACTGAGCCACGCAGGTGCCCCAAGTATTCACTTTTAGTCCCTCCATTTTTATGCTATTAAATCAGGTAGACATTTGTATTAAATGACCTCACAAAAGATGGACATTCTATAGAGGATAAAATAAATAACATTCCTTATATTTCATTCCATCTATTTGAAAATTTAGATCTGGAGAATTTGATAATGTTTAAATAATATTTTTCTGACTGATTTTCTTTTCTACTTTTTTTTTAACCACATAAGACCCTTCCAAATTGGTTTACTTAAAAAAATTTTAGTGTTTATTCATTTTTTGAGTGAGAGAGATAGAGTGTGGGTGGGGGAGGGGCAGAGAGAGAGGGAGACACAATCCGAAGCAGACTCCAGGCTCTGAGTTTTCAGCACAGAACCCCACATGGGGCTTGAACCCATGAAGCACGAGGTCATGACCTCAGCCAAAACTGGACACGTAACCAACTGAGCCACCTAGGCACCACCAAAGTGATTTATTTTAAAGCTTTCCAGTTATTAAAGGGGATAATAATGGAATACTTGACAGTTACTACCATCTTTGAAGTTATAAGCTTTAATATTCAGTGAGCACATGAATACTTTCTATGATATTGTATTAGTTTTGTGCAATAACAACTGAGATACAATTTTTGTGATTACTGATAGCTGAAAACAAGATAGCGTGCTGGCTAATTAAAGTCTGTACACTCCACTGATGGAAGGCACTTAATTTTTTGTAGGAATTTATAGAAGAGCCTTGGATCTGCCTCTTCTTAATTTTGCCCAAAGTTTCTTAGCATATCTAAAATCTCATTTCCTGCATATATAAAAATTAAATGATGGAATGCATGCAAAAGCCTTTCTCAGTATCTGGCACATAGTTGAGGGATGCTATCTTAAAATTTGGGATTCAGAAGATCAATATTTTAAGTGTTTCCCAAATGAGAATAGTCAACTTTCAAGCACAGCAAGTTTTGTTTTGCTTTTTCTTGATCTCTGTGGGTGTGTATTCATCTCTGGTATAGATGATGTTGTGATCAGGGAAAGATATGGTGTGAATAAAAAGTGTTTCATAATTGTTTTACAAAAGCCAAAATTACATGCCTGCATTCCTCCTCTACACATGCATTTTTACCTGGCTTATATTAATGCTGATATCACCTGCTGTTGATAAATTTAGACTAATATGCTCTATAAAAACCAAAATCCTTGTACATTTTCAATTATATCTACATATACTTCTGAAAAGCAACTCAAAATATTGACAATTTATTGCACAAAAATTTTCTGTGCCACAATTCTATAATAGAAATTAATTTGTGCTCATTTATAACAGAAAAACATATAACAAAATAACAGGATATAGTAACTTCACATCCAACACATTTCTTGGCCTTTAACATCTTAAGAAATGATCTATGTATCATCATAAATTTATTATCTCACTGTAGTGAAATTCATAGTATGTAAAACTTATATCTTCTCACACATCTGTGGTTTTAAATGGCCCAGAGTAAGCAAATGCAGCAGCTTCTCCCCTTTGATCCTCATAATGATCTAATGAGGTAGGCATTTCCATCCCTATGAAGCAGGTCAGGAAACAACTTGAGAGGCAAGACGCACTAACTGGCCAGGGTCATGAGACAGGCACGTCCCACAATCGGATTCAGAATACTGGGAGTCAGAAATTCTGTTCTGATTCCTTTTTGGCGTTATCTTAACACCATCCCGCTTGTTTCCGTGTAGAATAATTTAACATCTTTTAAATATAAATGGAAAACTACATAAGATCATTTCCATTAGGTTTGGCATTGCTTTTGGCTCCTGGAATTTCCATCCAAACCTGTGTCACACTGGCTAATTCAGATCAGTGATGGCCAAAAAAAACCCCATAGCCTGGATTGCTTTCTTCAATAAATGCACTTTCCTGGGGCGCCTGAGTGGCTCAGTAGGTTAAGCTTCCGACTTCCGCTCAGGTCATGATCTCAGGGTTTGTGAGCAAGGCTCAGCCCTGCGTCAGGCTCTGTGCTGACAGCTGGGAGCCTGGAGCTTGCTTCGGATTCCGGTCTCCTTCTATCTCAGCCCCTCCCCCACTTGTGCTCTGTGTCTCTCTGTCTCTCAAAAATAAGTAAATGTAAAAAAACAAAAAATTTAGATAAATAAATAAATAAATAAATGCACTTTCCTGTGTGACGTTCAACACCTAGAAGGGAGTCCAAAAGACTATTCATAGGAATCATGAGCATGCTTGAAGGATGGAACAGGCAAAACAAAGACTGTCTAGTAAACAAGAGTCGAAGTAGGACGACACAAGTCACTTCATTAACTGCGGAATTATTTTAATCAGGAGACTTGCTGTTTGACTCTAAATTTTCTAACTATACAAAAGAAAATGAAACAGTTTCTAACCTTTAATATTACCTTCTAAAACAAGGGACCACTTTGATAATTTTTAAATCATTTTTTTAAAATCAATGTGTTGGATGTGCAAAGAAGTGTAAATCTGTTGCTTTTGACACATGATTTCATTCATCTTGCAATTAAATTAATAATGATTAGCTCCCATTTCTGCCCCATTTATTAATGTAATGATCCTCTAAAAACAACAAAGATTAAAGAGAATTTAATTAGAAAAATAAATTAGTAAACTGATGTCACTAGATTTTTTTACTCCTTCTCAACTATTAAATCAAAATGTACTCTAAGCAGTTTTATGTATCTAGAAATAGGATTATCCACTATAAAGAAAAAGAATGACAGCATTTCAGACTTTGTAAATTAAATTGTGTGATTCATGCATTTTCTAAGAATCTGAATGACTTTCAAATGAGCCAGCTACTTTATGTCTCTAATCCTTCTTAGAAAATAAATGGAAGAAATATGCTGATTCTTCGCTTTACATTAATACTTCCACACAAGAGCCTTTTAAATATATGCTCCAATCATTTTATTTCTTTAATTGGATTGCATTATTTCTTAGTTCCCCCCAAATCACAATTTGGTAAAAAGTATCTGAAATGACCTTTCTTTTCAAAGATAGCATTAAAGTTTCAAATCATACAACAACTCAACAATCATTGTGGTATGAGATCCACTGATGTAAAATAATTTATACTAATAAAGTGTTTGTTGATAAGGATGTGCTTATAGAATCTGTGAAGAGCAGCTGAAGAGAATTCACGTGTTCTACTTACCACTAAAATATAATATTGTTTAGACCTGATTATTTGCATTTGTCAATTCTTATTCTGTCTATAAATACTTAAACTATTCAGGTATACAAAGATGGAAATGATCATGTAGTCTTTCAGGGGATATTAAGCATCCACAGAAATATATCAAATAAAATATCCATGAAACAAACAAAGATGAATCCTTTGTGTAAAGAGTGAATTTTTAGGTAAAAATTATTATTTTGACCTGTATGACCTAAAGAGCAGGCCTCTGCTCAAAAATGGAGCTTCAGGTCAGTTTGTCATCTGCATGTGAGAGAGGATTATGCGTGGGAGATCTTTGGTAAGAGGATTGCTTGGCTGTTTTCATATCTACTGAAAATGTCCTTTAGTGTGACAGGTTATATTAATGTCAGCTTTGAAAGACCAAAGATTCAGAGCAGGGGACTCGCCTACTTATTTGTTTGGATTTTCAGTAGCCACAAACAACATTTTAATCCTATGAAACAGACTTTTTGAAATGTGAATATTAATAGGAAAAAATGAAAAGTTCTAAAGCAGGCATATCACTTTTGGTTATATAAGAAGACAGTATCTTAAAAACCACTTTGACATTTATATAGTGGTAGGCAAATATAGGTATAATGATTAAAATTTATTTGGAATTTCTATATATTTTCATATAAACAACTCTTCCTCTGCTCCTTTCTTTGTGTAAATGCTTAAGGATTAACCAATAGCCATTTGAAGGAAAATTTAACCCTTTGATTGGTACATATATTTCTTTTACTTGTTCCAGATTTGGGACTTCTGATTATAAAACTTAATGTTGTGGAATGAATTGTGTTCCCCTCAAATTACATATGTTGAAACTGTAACCTTCAGTGTGATGGCTTTTGGAGGTAGGGCCTTCTGGAAATAATCAGGTTCTGGTGAGGTCATGTGGATAGAGCCCTCATGATGAGATTAGTGCCCTTTTAAGAAGAGGAAAAGACACCAGATTGCTCTCTCTCTCTTCCCCATGAGGGTGTAGTGAGAAGGCATGGTCTGAGAGCCAGCAAGAGAGTTTTCAACAGAACCTGACCTTTCTAGCACCCTAATCTCGGACTTCCTGCCTCCAGAACTGTGAGAAAATACATTTCTTTAAGCTACCAGGTTATAGACTTTGTTATGGTAGTCCAAGCTGACTAATATATTCCTACAATTTGATTAATGGAGTTGAAAGTCCCATATAACTTTAAGTGGTTTACAAGCGTTGAAAATGAACTAGTTTCTTTAAAAGCTATATTAACCACTATAAACATTAATAAGCCTTAAATTTATACAAAACAAATGTATTAAACCTCAGGGAAACATGAAGCTTATTAGGCCAGTACATGAAATTTGATTATTTTATTATAGAAAAAAAGTTGCATAGAACATACTGTATATAATTTTAAACGTGATGATACTTTTACAGGCAAATAGTATTTTCAGAGAGAGTTTAAATAATAGTTTGTATGTCTAGGTAAAATATCTTCCCTGGAATAAAGAGAATTGAAGGAAAACTATTAAATATGATACTAGAGAAGGATTTCTACAGGCTAAATCATGAATTATAACTTTTTAAATAGAAATTTATAGAAAACAATAGACATTGAATTTCATTTTATACTTCTTTGCATTCTGTTCTTATGTTTGAAATGGGCCACTATGCATAGTGACAGAAACCTTTGACCTGTGCCAATTATTTTAAATTATTAAATGGAGTAGGGGACACATATGCCTTTTTCACTGTTGTTGTAAAGTAGTAGTTACACATGTTGAATACCCGTTTTTAATCTGGAGTTTCACATACTTAGCTACCTATTACCCATGCCTCTCCCAGCCTATCTTCTAGACATTTCATTGAAGTTTCAATTTTTCAAGTCTTCTTAAAAGTTGTGAGTGAAATGTCTTCAAAATTTTGACATATATACAAAAATTCACATATGTGCTTAGTATATATGGGCTTATAATCATTTAATTTATATAGTTATATCCATAAAGTGAGGAAAAAACATTCTAGAACAGCACAGAACTGGCCACACCTGCAATATCAGCAAGAAACATTTCATTTGATTTTCAGGAGAGTTGCTGATAGCAACACTCACACAGCATTTGGGAACATGTTTTGCCTAGAGTTAGATTAGAACTGAACTTACTGTCTTCATTCAACTGGGTGTCCTCCTGGTGACCTGTGCCGTAAGAATTTGCTTAATAGTCTTACAGTCTTTACTCTTCTGTCTTCATTTCTTTTTTTCCCTTAAATATGGCCATCCTTAACTCGTCAACAAGATAGACATGTTCTATACCATTATAGAGCTTACAATAAATTTTTTAGAGTAAGTTAATAAATGAATGAATCAGAATTGTTGGTTATTCCATTTTACCATAATCTATTCTAAGTTCTCTCTTCAGGCCCAGTTCTTCCTCCTTTAAACCCGTTCTTCCCACTGTACTCTACCATCATTTATGAGGATGTTCTTTGCGAATTCATTAGATAATAAAGCAGTTCCCTCATCCTGATATGTTCCTCCCATTCCCTTTATCCAGATACATCTAAAATGAAACATCAGTCAATGCTCTCAGGAACGTACTTGTGAACCTTTAAGAATTAGTTTAGTTTCCTCTAATTCCATGCACCCATATCTCTATACCTCCTTCACAGTACTTTTGCACAAATAGTTAATTAAACTAGTGGCTACTGTGTTAATGCCTGTCTTCCTCAGTTGTAACCTTAATGAGTACATGATTATGTATTCTGATCACTGTATGTCTCCAGTGCTCAACACAAAATGCAGTAAATATCTAAAGACAATAAAGGACTCTTGGATGAGTGTAGAAAAAACTGCTACTATAAGTAAGATGGCACAACTGGGCAAATGCAAACCTGGATGTTAAATATAGGAAACTTCACAGAGTGGATGACTCCGTGAGCTTTAGATAAACAATGGTATCATAATAGGAAATGCAAAGTCAAAGGCAAGTTTTGCTTCATACCAGATGAAAAGATGTGCTGCAGGTGAGGTTGATCTATGTGTGTGTTACCTACACTTCTGTAAAGCACAGGTTGGTTGCAAGTGGCCACAAGTCATTTTGTGCATTGCACAGGTTGGCGTCCAATTCACACCTCTTTAATATCGAAATCAACTACTTAGGGTCCTTGCAGATAACCAAAATATATGGTCAGAAGGTTTGTCTTCATTTTTTCTGCTACTAAGTCAGTGGTTCATCTACGTTCGTGTCTTCCTCCTCTCTCTTTTGTTTATAACATCACTCATCATTTGTTGCATGTAAAATGCATGCAAAGTTATGAGTATCAACTCTCTACAAGGATCCCATGTTGTGTCAAATGATTTCTCAGTATATTTTTGTAGTTTTTGTCCTGTTAAGACTGGTTAGAGTGACTTTTTTTTCACTGCACTCGTTTTTGCTTACGTTAATAAATCAATGCAGTCACATATACTCAAACCGACTGTGTATGAAAATGTCATCTTTCTCTGTCTCCTGTAGCACACATATTTCCAGCTTAGGAAAACGATGGCATTTGACTTGTTACTGTAGTTAGAAAGAGAGCATATAACTTTCAACAGGTTTTATGTAGATATTCTACTTTTCTGTTTCCTGATAATGGGTTCCATTAAAGTTAATTAGCTCACTTTAGTCTTATATACTACTGGAAATAAGCCATATCTTTAAATAAACAAGAAAATGAGCACCATTAAGGCTTGCAGTTGCAAAGAGAACTGGAATATGTTGTAAAATCGGAACCCAATTGCCATCATATCAAGTTGAAATTACATAATAGTCCATGATGTATACTCCTTAGGCACAGGTGATAGCTTCAACAATGTGCATCTTTTATAGAATATTATTACATCATTATTTAAATTCAGTTTTGGAGCTTGCCCTATGATGTTTGAAGATAAAGTATGTTTTTCAATTGCATTTAAAGTATTATTTCATAGTAATTTTTTTAATGTTGATCATTTCTTTGGAGGGGCGCCTGGCTGTGTTCAGTTACTATTCTGTTATTCTGCAAACAGGAAATGTCAGGGACCAATCAAGGTCAGAGATTATTTAAATACATTCACTAGAAAAATGAATTTTGATGGATTTAAACACAATTTTAGGAACTTGACTTTTACTTATCTGTCAGTATTTTGCCAACTCTAGAATGTTGCCAAAATACTCCTTACTTTTTATTCTAGCCAGATATCATGTCAACATTTATTAATGAATTGATAAGAAAATAATACCATACGGTGTTAATGGAAACTGATAATAGTAATAAAGAAGAATGAAATAACTCTGAATTGCCTATCCTATCTGTATTTGGCATATTTCTATATTATCAAGTCCCTGGGGTATAGTTTATGTGTGTCATATAGTAATACTTTATCAGTAATGAAGTATATACATGGATTCCACTCCTATCTGCTGTCTAACTTTATATTGCAGATTAACATAATTATAGCTACAACATACAGATGATCATCTGAATGCAAAAACTTGTATCTTTAATTATGTTCGTAATGAGGTATTGACCTTTAAAAATAAATTTGCCTTTCCTTTAGTCACCTTTCTGATCTCTCCTTTTAATTTTCACTATGAATGGTGTTTTTCTTTAATTCATCACTAGGAGAATGTAATGTGATTAGGTTGACAATCTGGACTGGTAAAACATTTTAAAAGAAAAGACAGATTAAAAGTAGAGAACATTGTTGCAACCTTTGAATTTTCTTTCTCTTTATTATATTTCTCTCCTTTACATTTTCCTTCTTTAATCTACATCCTTCTTTTTCTCATCCTTCGGAGGCATTATCCTATGCAGTTTTTAGACTAGGTGACTTGAATCTGAATTTGGTCTTCTCTCATTAGTTGTAAGGCCTTAAGAAAACGTGTGAAACCTCTCAAGTTAGTCCTAAAGTAGTGAGTTACTGAAAGTCAGAGACTTGGCATTTGCTAGGTACTCAGTAAATTTTATACCATTCATTCTCTTCGTTTCTTTCTAGCATACACTGCAAGTCAAAATAGCCCATTATCTTTGTCATAAACACCATTCTTACCATAACTCACAAATATAATTTTTTTATCCAAGCTTTTATTTAAATGCCAGTTAGTTAACATACAGTGTAACATTAGCTTCAGGTGTAGAATTTAGTGACTTCGCTTCCATTCAACACCCAGTGCTCATGACAATAAGGGCCCTCAATACCGATCACCCACTTAACCAATGCTCTGCCCACCTCCCCTCCAGTAACCCTCAGTTTGTTCTCTATTGTTAAGAGTCTGTTTCTTGGTTTACCTCTCTCTTTTTTCCTTCTGTGTTCATTTGTTTTGTGTCTTAAATTCCACATATGAGTGAAATCATGGTATTTTTTCCCTCTATTTCACTTACCATAAGACTCTCTAGCTCCATCCACATCATTGCAAATGGCAGGATTTCCTTCTTTTTTATGTCATTCATTGACACAAATCAAAAGATTTCATTCTTTTTTCATTTATTTTACATATATATGTATGTATGTAATTTTACATATATAGATACAGATATATGTATGTATGTATCCATTCACCTCTTCTTCTTCCTTTTTTTTTTTAGTATATGTGCTGCCAAAGCGAGCACTATTCACCTCTTCTTTATCCATTCATCAGTTGATGGACATTTGGACTCTTTCTACAATCTGGCTATTGTTGATAGCCTGGAGAAGGATGTGCTTCCAAGCTCATTCAGGTTATTTGCATAATTCATTTCCTTGTGGCCCTGCCTTCTTATTGGCTATTGACTTGGGGCTACCCCTAGGTCCTAAAGTCATTTTGCAACTTCTTGGCAGGCGGCACTGTCCATACACGGTTCTTACCATGGCTAATTGCTTCTTCAGGTCCAGCAAGAGAATCTCTCTTTCTAGTCTACTGAATGGAGTCATATGTAACACTCCAATCCAGGAAATGAAATTCCATCATCTTTGTCATATTCTATGTGTTAGGAGCCCGTCACCGGTCCTACCAGTACTGTAGGAGAGGAGATTTTACCAGTGTGTAAAGTCTTTGGAGTGTATCTCCTGTAACGAGGCAGCTAGAATTTTTGCTGGAGAATACAAAGAGGAAGCTGTACAAAGAGAGAGCTATTCAGAATGAGAGACTTGGAGAGCTACAGCCGGTTCTGCTGGTTACTGATCCGCACATGTATAGGAACAAGCTATTTGAGGCCCAGGAAAGAACAACCTGAAAGGAAAAGAGAATACAATTCCCAGACCTCAAACAGCGTCAGGAGTAGTTTAAGTTCCCAAGAGCCAAAGCGAAAAACCTTCCAGCAAATGGGGAGAGTACTCAGAAGGATATTGCCTCAGTAGAAGGGGAAAATTACTTTTGAATTAAAGATCTCTCTCCTACCCTTTAGCAAATCTTAAAAGCAAGCCTTGAGAAGATCAACTCCTTCCAAATTGTGCATCAGAATGAAGGCCAAAAGCTTTTAAAGAGTTACAAAAAAATCCTCAAGCTCCCAAAAGATAAAATTTGCAATATCTGGCATCCAATTAAAAAATTACCAAGCAAACAAAGAATCAGGAAAATGTAATATATAATGAGAAAAATGAATCAATGGAAACAGATTCAGAAAGACCCAATGTCCATTTCTAGTAAAAAAAGGTTAAGTAAATTGTGATATATTCATACGTTTGAATACCGGATTGCAATGGTTTTCAAATCTTTGTTCATGCCCTCTCTAAAATCCTTATGACACATTCAGGGGTTCTGCTCCATCAAAATTATTTCCATAGTAACATTAGGGCATGTTTTGCTTTTCTCATTGTGTTGACATTTGCAATGACTATGCAAATGGTGAGGAAAACTGCTGCCCTAACACAAAGCGTGGCAGGGACACCAAACTATAGTAGCACTCCTTATATTATTCATTGCCACACACTTGCAGAAGAAACATTTCAGTTAAAGATGTCTTCAAAAGAGCAGTTAAAAAATGTAATGTCATTAAACCTCATCCTTTGAGTACATGTGTTTTTAATAGTCTGGGGGAGGAAAGGGGAACGCATAAAGTATTTCTGCTAAATACTAAAATATACTGCAAATTGTGGATACTCAGAGTCAAGTATTTGGCACATGTATTCACATATTCTCTACAATAAAGTGAGCCTGTCACTTCAAGGAAAACAAGTTTTGGTCTTTGTTGGCAATGATACAATTTGAACCTGATAAGTTAGAATTTTGGGAAACTTGCATCCAATAGCAGGGGGGAGGGGGTTGACAGCTGTCTACTATTTAAAGACTTCTGCTGAGATTGATGGTGATATTGACAAATAGAGTTCTTGATGTTGTTTAATGAAATGTGTTGACATTTGGAAGATCTTTCTAACCGAATTTTCCAAATGACCAATGTGTGATGTTTCTAAATGATGCATGGGTAATAATGCGTTCAGAGGTGAAGATAGATCAATGGATTTTAAAGTAACAGGATAAACAGTTCATAGAAATGATACTGGCATCCCACTGCAACTCAATCATGTTTTGAGTTTTATGCAGTTTTGAAAAGAATGTATCCAATTATCTAACAAGCTACTAAAATTCTCCTGTTTTCCAATTACATACCTGTGTGAGACTGGATTTTCTTTATCTATTTCTACATTTTATGTATTTCTATATGCCTATTGGAGCAGATTAAATGAAAAAGCAGATATTAGAAGCCAATAATCTCCTCTTAAGCCAGACATTAAAGAGATTGCAAAATATATAAAACAATGCTATTCTTCTCAATAAATTTTTCAAAATATAATTAACATGAAATTATGTCATTTATATTGCCATGTAATGAGATTTTTATAATAAATTTATAAAAATTTTTGTAATAGGTAAATAGATATTTATAGAATGTCTCAGTTTTCATTTCTGATATGATAAATTTGGAATGTTTAACACACATAAACCAAAACTATCTGTGGTTCTCAATTTAAAAAAATATTTAATGTTTATTTATTTTTGAGACAATGCTAGAGACAGGGTGCAAACAGCAGAGGGGCAGACAGAGGGAGGCACATAATCTGATGTGGGCTCTAGGCTCTGAGCTGTCAGCCCAGAGCCCGACACGGGGCTTGAACTCACGAACCACGAGATCATGACCTGAGCCGAAGTTGGACACTTAACTGACTGAGCCACTTAGGCGCCCCTGTGGTTCTCAATTTTTTTAAGTGTAAAGGGGACATGCAAGCAATAAGTCTGATTAATTCTGTTATACAGAATAAATGAAAATAAATGGATACTGAATAAATAAAAATACATGAAATAAATAAATGAGCTATAACTACATACAACCTGCATGCATATTACAACTGCAGTGATTATAAAAGAAACAAGTGGCCCACAAATACAATATGTATGTTTCCATCATATACCAGGCAGATAGACTGTGGAATTTAGAAGTCAGTTATAGTGGCAAAATAAAAAAATAATTGCAAGGACATGTACTCACAAAATCAGTGCATTGGTTATCTCTGGGAAGAGAAGGGATAGGTGACTAGGCAGGAATTCAAATGGAAATCAGGCCATGTTCTATGAATAGACACTGGTCTATCACTTGCCCACTTTGTAATATTCCCAAAATTCTTCATATGTATCTTTTTTTTAATGTTTATTTATTTTGAGAGAGAGGAGTGAACACACAAGAGAGGAGCAGAGACAGACAGAGAGAGAATCTCCAGCAGGCTCTGCACACCATCAGCACATAGCCTGCCTCGGGGCTCCATCTCACAAACTGTGAGATCATGAGTAGAAACTGAGCTGAAACCAAGAGTCGGATGCTTAACCACCCGTGCCACCCAGGCACCCCGATCTTATGCACTGTTCTGAAGTCATAACTCACAGTTAAAAGTGGGTTGAAATTGATCCTGGGAAATATTTAACACTAAAGAAAATAAATACGATACTACAAACATCAAGCAAAAAAAAATATTTTTAATTCTAACACTAAAGCACCAGCATAAATTTACAATTTGAATGATAAAACAGTTTTGTAATTCTTCACTGCCAAAATGTAAGCCTTCTTTTCTTTCTCCTTAAGTTTATTATCCACAGTAGATCATTTCAATAAAACTTGCCCACATCCTAAATACTCTTGTGTGGCCACAACCTAGCCGTGGACAACCCCCAACTATTCAGTTTCTTATTCATCCATCTGGAAAGCCAAGAAATTCTGGAGAAATTACCAATGAAGCTGGTCAGATTTTGAATACTATAATATTCACCAACCTCAAAAGCAACTAGAAATCTCAACCATTTCATTATATTTGTACTGTTTGCAACCTCCTCTCACCTCCCACGAGAGAGCTATTTCAGAGTTTCCCTTAACCTCCACCTCCTCAAGCTTCCTATCCTCAACAGATGACATTTCTATTAATAGTTGTAGCAAAATAGAAGACACTGGAAAGGATCAAACTCATCTTCCAGATATCAAACAAGCTGTCTTCCTCCATCTGAATACATTATAGTCTTCTCTGTTAGACTAAGAATTTACCTCTCTTTCATTTAAGACTAACTTCTCCTAGACATAGTTTAGGGGGTCTCTGCTCTGTGTTTGTAGCAAGAATAGTTAAATAATAAATATAAAAATAAAATAATCTTGGACGTTGACACTTTGGAAATTTGTGTTCTCCACTACCCTTTGTTACATTGTGTCAATATTTTGAAATTTTCAATTGTAAACATCTATAATATATATGTTATATTTTTCAAGGTCGAGTATTTTCGGCCATCATGGAGCAAAAAACTCCCAAAGAGTGAAATGATTTGTAATTTTTTGTTGTTAGAATCTAGTAGTATGTAGGCAGCACACAATGATAAGGCAAAAATTGTTTGGAAATGTGTTGAGAAATTCCAGTATTTAAGATATTTCCACTGATGATCTATCTTAAATATGTAAATTATCATTATGCTTAAATGAAAAACAAAATAGTCAAGGAGACCTCTTATTTTTTTTCCTTTTTTAAGTTTTTATTTAAATTCCAGTCAGCATACAGTGTATCGTTAGTTTCAGGTGTACAATTTAGTGATTCAATACTTACACATAACAACAACAAAAAGACCTTTTAAATAAAATGATTAGGTACCTCATCTTTACTGTATACTCTGCATATTAATTTTAATGTAATACAAAATACAAGATAACTATTTTCTTTATGGAAACATGAATATTGGTGAATCTAGGAGTGGGAGATAGATAATAAAAAATATTAGTAAGTGTTCAGAATAATGTTCAAGTTGTCACTCCTTTGAAATTGAAGCTAAGATTTTAATATATCTTTAGAGGGATGTTTTAACAAAGATACTATTAAATTTTCAAATATATAAACTATAAGAATGTATGACATTTTATTGCTTTATCTTATTACTTTAAATGATAAATTATTAAAACAAAACAGCTTTTTTATTTATAAGACAAAAAAGTTGAAATTATTTACTAACACTTATCTATTCATTCTCTACTGAGAATCCTGAGGCCAAAAAAAAAAAAAAAAAAACTTAAAATTGTCTTTATTTTCTTCTTTCCTGTTCAGGAATTTCAAACCCCAATATTTAAAAAAAAGGATTATTTCCTTTTGCTTTTACTGATAATATGTCCAACTGAGATTTCTTTTTATGGATAATCTTTACTAGCTAAAACAGCATTGATCTTTAAAGCCAAGCTGCAAAACATACTCCTGTGTGTTCTTCCTGTTGGGGGTGGGGTTGGGTAGCACTGGAAATCCCTTTCAGAGATCATCCATTTTAGGTATTTTTCTGTGTGGCATAAAGTCTGGTTCTAAACCCTTATTGATTACAATATAATTTATTCAACTTACCCATACACTCAAGTTTATTCATGTGCAGTTAACTAGCTTGTCACCCTGAAGTAGAAACATATTGTTTTAGGACTCAGGAATCAATATGAAAAAAAAATAATTATAGAAAATTACAAAGAAAATAACAACAGTCAATGTTGACCACTGTCAACTTCTTAGCGTATTTGCTTTGAGTCTTTTCTTTCCCTTCCTTCTTCCCTTCCTCCTTTCCTTCCTTCCTTCCTTCCTTCCTCTCTCCCTCCCTCCCTCCCCCTTCCTTCCTTCCTCCTCTCTCTCTCTCTTCTTTTTTTTAAGAAAAAATTGATTGTGGTTTACTCTATTGAAAAATTGATGTGTTTATCTGTAAAAAATTCAAGCAGTATAGGTGATGCAAAGATGTGTTTTTAAAAATCACCCATACTTAAAGAACTTTTACTGTTTATAGAAAAAAATATATATATATATAACTTTTACTGTTATAGAAAAAATAAGTGAATATGCTGTTTCTATAAACTTTTACTGTTTATAGAAAAAAATATATATATATAACTTTTACTGTTATAGAAAAAATAAGTGAATATGCTGTAATGAAAACTGTACCACATTCTAGATACAATTTCAAAATACATTAAAATTATAAGTAACGGAAAACTAAGGTACAAGGATAATAATTGCAGAATTTTAATGATGATAAAAATATTCTTTAAAATATACCTCCAAGATTAGGAAACGAGATTCTGAAACACATTGAAAAGGTTGAAGTCATTCAGTTGTAAGAACTACCTATTTCATGAAGATATACAAATGACTAAGAAGTGTATGAAAAGATGCTCAATATTATTAATCATGAAGGAAATGAAAATCAAAACTATGAGATCCCACTTCATACCAACTACTACAACCATTTTTTGTAAAAAAGGAGACAGTAATACATAAGGGAAGAAATGGGAACTGTCATAAACCGCAGGTGGGAACGTAAAATAGTATAGCCACTATGGAAGAGTTTGGTGGTTCTTCTTCAAACGGCTAAACAGAATTATCATATGATTCAGCAATTCCACTCCTACATGTACATGCAAAATAACTGAAAACATGTTTTCAAGCAAATACTTGTACGTGGATCTTAGTAGCAGCATTACTCATATTTAATATATGAATATGTTTCATATATATGTGTGTGCTTGTGTGTGTGTATGTGTGTGTGTGTGTGTCAGTTCCAAGCTGGAAACAACCTAAATGTCCATCAATTAATAAACAGATGACTAAAATGTGTTATTTTCATATCATAGAATATTATTTGGCAAAAACAATGAATAAATTACTGTTCCATGCTACAACATGGATGGACCTTAAAAATGTGCTGAGTGAAAGAAGCCAGACACAAAACACCATATATCATATGATCACATTTATTTGAAATGTCTAGAATATGTTGTCTAGGCCTAGGGGGGTAGGGGAGGGGGGTGAGAATTGACTCTTAGTGAGTATGGGTTTTTTTTTGGGGGGTGTGATAACCATGTTCTAAAATTGGCTGTGGTGATATTTGCATATATACATATATATGTGTATAATGTTCAGTATTCTTTTTTTTAATTTTTATTTTTTATTGAACTGTAGTTAAGATACAATGTTATATTAGTTTTGAGCATATAACATAATGATTCAATAATTCTATACATTACTCAGTGCACACACCAGTAAGTGTAGTCACCATCTATCACCAAACAATGCTTTTACAATATTGTTGACTATATTCTCTATCCTGTACTTTTCATCTCTGTGACTATTTCATAACTGTAAATTTGTACCTTTTAATCCCCTTTATCTGTTTCATTCATTCCCCCTCCCCCCCCACCCCTCTGACAACCATTAGGTCTCTGTATTTAAAAGCCTGTTTGTTTTGTTTCTTAAATTCCACATATGAGTGAAATAATATGGTATTTGGTTTTTTTCTGTCTTATTTTACTTAGCATAATACCCTGTAGGTCCATCTGTGTTCTTGCAAATGGCAAAATCTCATTCTTTTTTATGGCTGAGTAATATTCCATCGTGTGTGTGTGTGTGTGTGTGTGTGTGTGTGTGTGTGTGTGACATCTTTATCTATTCATCTATCAACAGACACTTGGTCTGCTTCCATATCTTGGCTATTGTAAATAACGCTGAAATAAATACGGGGTGCATATATATTTTCAAATCAGTGTTTTCACTGAATATTTTTATCAAAATTTTTAACAAATTTTCCTGAAATATGATGTGTGACTTAAGAGTGTAGTTTGGAGATTTTTGTCTCCTCTTTTTTTCAAGACAAAACTTATATATTAATTGTTATTAGTTGTTGAATATTAATTGTTGAATAACATGAGTTATCTTTATATTAGATCATTTTTATCCATCATCCATAGACATTAGCTTCTCTCCAGTTACTTCCATTACATCCTAATTTTAATCTATATTCAGAGTGATAATCTAGAGACATTCTTTATATGGATACTTGGTTTTTATTGGTTTCTATTATAGATTCTTATACTTGTTAATTGTGCAATAATCTTAGTTGGGTCTCCCTTTTTCATTTTTTTGTTTTTATGGGTTTTTAAAAAATGTTTATTTATTTATTTTTGAGAGAGAGAGAGAGAGACAGAGAGACAGAGAGAGAGTGTGAGCAGGGGAGGGGCAGACAGAGAGGGAGGTAGAGAATCCCAAACTTACAGCACAGAGCCAGACATGAGGCTCAAACTTAAGTTGTGAGATCATGACCTGAACTGAAACCAAGAGTCAGACACTCAACTGACTGAGCCATCCAAGCGCCCCAGGTCTTCCTTTTTTTAACCTTTATTTGAGATGTGATTTTTAATTTCCTTGATATACACACATATTTGTATTCTGTAAGGTCTATAGGATGAGCCAATGCTGGGAAAATTCTTCAGTTTTTTAGAGATAATTTATTCAAATTCAGTACTTTGCCTTGTGGTATTTATAGTCTTGTATCTCATAGGTTTGCTGTATTACATTTGCATAGCTTCTTACATTCGTTTTTCTTTTATCTTGCTCATAATGAGTGGCTATGTTTGGAATTTCTTTGATATGGTGTAGGAGTGTTTCAGGTTCTTCCCATGACTTCTGAGAATGGTTTCTTTATCCTCAGAACATTATTTGTGTTTATTCACTTTTTTTTTTGTATCCTGACAAATTGATGAGGGTAAGGAATTTTGGAAGGTTCCACTGAGATTTGAAGCAACTCTGTTAGAATACCTGTTATAACCCTTGTAAATATCCTCTACTACTCTTCACTGTGCCATATTGGGAGAGATGTCCATCCCCATGTGGCAACTAACCCCTTCCTTCTGTTATCCTTCTAAATCAGTGTAAAATACTGCTTTTTCACTTATGTCTTTTTGCCATTATACCCTTTTCTCCCCAGAGTATAGCCATTCTACCTTTTTTTAGTTTGATAACTGCCCAGTTTTTCTATAGAATGTGTGTTATTGTCTGTGGTTTTTACCCTAGGGAGTAAAGTGACTTGTCAGTCCATCAGGAGGCTAGCTGGGCTGACCTTTCCTTTAGAATCTATCATTTTCTTTTGAATTGTTTTTGTTATCATACGTTTTTCTAACTTATGGTATTAGGTTATCTCTTCCATTTACTTGGTTTCTGTAAGTGAATAATTTTTGTAGGATTTTACTTTTTTCGCTCCTTTTGGGGGAAATTCCATGGAAATTTTCCTGATGGCCTTTTGATCACAACTTAACCGAACATCAACCTACGGTATGTCATTTAAAGCATTTTATTGGTTTGACCTGCACTGCAAACCTAATGTGTAATGCTTGCAAAGTAAATCCTTATTTAATGATTGAATAATTTATGTATAAATGATTAGTTCTTAATGAATTTCATAACAATGTTATATGTTTGTATTTAACTTTTAGTTTTTCAAAGTGCCTTCACATGATTCATTTATTTAATCATGATTAAAATCTTATACATTTGGTAAGGCAGACATTTTCTGCTCTTTATTTATGGGCAAACTGAGGCTCAGGAAATTGTTTAAAACAAGCAGCAACTAGTCAATAGTAGTTCAGAATTGAATATAGGGTTTCGAATGCTTAGCATATATATCAATCCACTTCAGTGAAATATTTTTGTTTCAAGTTTTTATTTATTTTCTAGTTAGTTAACGTACACTGTAAAAACTGGTTTCAGGAGTAAAATTTAGTGATTCATCGCTTACATACAACACCCAGTGCTCATCCTAACAAATGCCCTCCTTAATACCCATCACCTGTTTAGACCATGCCCCTCCCCACCTTTCCTCTGGCAACCCTATTCTCTTTAGTAATAGTCTCTAATGGTTTGCCTCCCTCTCTTCTGAGAGTTTTCCCCAGAATAACTCATCAAGAGTATTAAAATATTAACAGGTGAATTTTATTTTAACTGCTTGTTTGACAAAATTTTTGAATAGTAGTTTTTTTTAGCAAAAGAGTTAACAATAGAGCAAATGAAATGATATAAAAAATCCATGTCATGTATTTTCTTATTTATAATTAAATAATTATATATTTATATTAATAAAAATGTTTACCAGACTATAACAAAATGGAATTGTATTACTCATATCATAGCCATCTAAATTGTTTCTGTAAAATCTACCTTCATAATAAAATTTTTTATCATGAAAGTGCTGGTAAGTAAAGGAGTAATATATAGACACCACTGAAGACTCTAAGATGGTATCTTTTTTTTTAAGTTTATTTATTTTGAGAGAGAGAGAGCGTGTGAGAGAATGTGAGTGTGGGGGAGGGGTAGAGAGAAAGGGATAGAGAGAATCCCAAGCAGGTTCCACATCACTAGCACAAAGCCAACATGGGTCCCCATGTGAATCTTCACATAGGCTCCACACGGGGCTCAAACCCATGAACCGTGAGATCATGACCTGAGTCTCAGTCAGATGCTCAACTGACAGAGTCACTCAGATGTCCCAAGGATCTAGATTCTTAACAGGCCTTGAGACCTCACTGACAATTTGTGAACAGAGAGCTAATGTGGGCAGATCAGTTTTAGAAAGGCAGTTCTGGAACCCTTAAAAAGAAGGACTTGAGTGAAACAGAACTGAAGGACCAATTAAGAGGACATCAGTCTAGGCAAGTGATAATACTGCCTTGGACTATAATGTCAGGGTTTAAAAAAGGCAGATAGTAAGTACAAATATTTAGAAAGCAAAATAAGCTGAATTTGTTGAGCAATTCATGTGGGATGTGAACAGAAAGGCCTCAAGAATATCTATGAAGTTTTTATTTGTGATATGGGTGTATGATGATACCTTTAGCCAAGAAAGAAAATATTGGAGAAATGTCAGCTGTGAGGGGAAAGATTTAAAGTTACTTTGAACATTTTGAGCTTAAAACCTCTTTTAGAAATAGAAAAATGATTCACGTTTTCAAGTTGAAATTCGTAATTTATAATTCCTTAATAAATAAATCATAAATGCTTTCTTTTACATCTAGTTTCACAAAAAATATTGTCATCATTAGAATTTCTCCTATAGGCACTGTCATTACTGCTACGTTTAATATGCTCTTATAATGCTCTGTGGATATTCTACTTTAACCAATTTTCCTTTAAACAAAAGTGAATTGAAGTAGGTGTGATGTTTAAGAATAGAAAAATAAAAGCAAATCACCTTAGTAGGTGCTTAACTTTTATGTCAAATTTTGTTTAGAAAAGAGAATATTGACCACTTCTATTTTATTGGGCATTGCTAAGAATATACAAAAATAGTAAGTGCTATTGGAAGCATTCAGCTAGTAATAACAACTGCTACTTCTGATTTAATAATCTCAGAGAGAGAGAAATAAAGTCATTATGTAATGATAAAGTGTTCTGTTGTTTAAAAGGATATAGTAACTGTAAACGCATATGCACCTAATGGTAGAACACCTAAATACATAAAGGAAACATCAACAGATCTAAAGGGGAAAATAGACAGCAATACAATAGTAGCAGGGGATTTCAATACCCCATTTTCAACAATGGGTAGATCATCCAGACAGAAAATCAATAAGGAAACATTGGACTTACACTGCATGTTAGTCAGATGGACCTAACAGACATATACAGAACAACCTATTCAACAGCAGCAGAATACACATTCTCAAGTACACATGGAACATTGTCCAGGATAGATCATGTTAGGCTACACAAAACTACTCAAACAATTTGAGAATATTGAAATCTTATCAAGCATCTTTTATGACCAGTGTGGTATGAAACCAGAAATCAATGCAAACTTGAAAATTCATAAATATATGGAAATTAAACAACATGCTCGTAAACAACCAGTGGGTCAAAGAAGAAATCAAAAGAGAAATCATGAAATATTTTGAGGCAGATAAAAATGGAAATACAACATACCAAAACTTACGAGATGCCACAAAAGCAGTTCTAAAAGTTCATATAGTGATATGTGCCTATGTTAGGAAAAAAGAAAGATATCAAATAAATAACCTATCTTGAAACTTTAACCTTAGATGAACTAGAAAGAATAAACTAAGCCCAAAGTTAGCAGAAGGAAAGAAAAAATAAATATCAACAGAAACAATTGAAATAAATGCTAAAAAGAAAATAGAAGAGACCAATGAAACTAATAAATGGTTTTATGAAAAGAAAAACAAAATTGACAAATCTTTACCTAGACTCACCAAGAGAAAAAGAAGATTCAAATGGATAAATCAGAAATGAAAGAGGATACATTACAAATGATACCACAGAAATACAAAAGATGATAAGAAACTACAATGAAAATTATACACCAACAAATTTGACAACTTGGAAGAATTGGATACATTTCTAGAAACACACAACCTACCAAGACTGAATCATGACAAAGGAGAAAATCTGAACAGACCAATTACTAATAAGGAGCTTAAATCAGTAATCAAAAACCTCCCCAAAAGAAAAGTTCAGGACCACATGGCTTTACTGGTAAATTCTACCAAACATTTAAAGAAAAAATAATAGCACTTTTTTCCAAAATTCTTCCAAACAAAAGAAGAGTGGGGAAGACTTCCAAACTCATTTTACAAGACCAATATTACCCTACTACCAAAGCCACCAAAGGATGCTACAAGAAAAGAAAATTATAAGCCAATATCCTTGGTGAATATAGATGCCAAAATCCTCAATAAAATATTAGGAAACCAATTTCATCAATACATTAAAAGGACCATAACCACGATAAAGTAGGCTTTTATGCCAAAAATGAAAGGATAGTTTAACAATGCAAATCAATAAATGTGATACAGAACATTTATAAAATGGAGGATATAGACTATATGATCATCTCAATATGAACACTCAGATGAACACTCAGATGTGTTTGAGAAAATTCAATATCCTTTCGTGACAAAAACTCTCAACAAATTATGTATAGATGGAACATATCTCAGTATAATAAAAGTCACATATGACAAGCCTATAGCAGGTATCATACTCAACAGTGAAAATCTGAAAGCTTTTCCTTTAAGATCAGGAACCAGACAAGAATGTCCATTCTCACAACTTTCCTCAACATAATACTGGAAGTTCTAGCGGGAGCAATTAGGCAAGAAAAGGATATATATATATATATATATATATATATATATATATACGTATATATATATATGTATGTGTATATATATATATATATACGTATATATATATATATATATGTATATATATATATAGCATCCAAATCAGACAGGAAGAAGTAAAATTATCCTCGTTTGCCAATGATATGATATATTATACATAGAAAATCCTGAAGACTCTACCAGAAACTATTAGAACTAATAAATAGGAGCTGGTTATCGATAAAGAGGTTCAACTACACTGATGAATATAGCTGCTAGCTATTTGCCTCCCAAAAGACTCCAGTACTACTATTTTCATTTGTTTTTTTTTAAATATAATTTATTGTCACATTGGCTAAAATACACTGTGTAAATTGTGCTCTTGGATTTGGGGTAGATTTCTGTGATTCATCACTTACATATCCACCCTCAGTTTTTTCTCTGTATTAAAGAATCTCTTATGGTCTGCCTCCCACCCTCTCCGTTTGTAACTGTTTTTTTTTCCTTTCCTTCCCCCATGGTCTTCTGTTAGGTTTCTCAAGATCCACATATGAATGAAAACATATATCTGTCCTTCTCTGATTGACTTATTTCACTTATCATAATACATTTCGGTTCCATCCACATTGCTGCAAATGGCATGATTTCATTCTTCCTCATTGCCAAGTAGTATTCCATTGTATGTATAAACCACATGTTCTTTATCAATTCATCAGTTAATGGACACTTAGGCTCTATCCATAATTTGGCTATTGATGAAATCATTGCTATAAACATTGGGGTACATGTGCCTTCATAAATCAGCACTTCTGTATCCCTTGGATAAATTCGTAGTAGTGCTATTGCTGGGTGGTGGGGTAGTTCTATTTTTAATTTTTTGAGGAACCTCCACACTGTTTTCCAGAGTGGCTGCACCAGTTTGCATTCCCACCAACAGTGGAAGAGGGTTTCCATTTCTCCACATCCTCACCAGCATCTGTAGTTTCCTGAGTTGTTCATTTTAGTCACTCTGACTGGTGTGAGGTCACATCTCAGTGTTGTTTTGATATGTATTTCCCTGATGATGAGTGAGGTTGAGTATCTTTTCATGTGTCTTTTGGCCATCTGGATGTCTTATTTGAAAAAGTGTCTGTTCACGTTCTGCCCATTTCTTTATGGGATTATTTGTTATTCAGGTATTGAGTTTGGTAAGTTCTTTTTTTTTTATATCAAATTTATTGTCAAATTGGATTCCATACAACACCCAATGCTCATCCCAAAAGGTGCCCTCCTCAATACCCATCTCCCACCCTCCCCGCCCTCCCACCCCCATCTACCCTCAGTTTATTCTCAGTTTTTAAGAGTCTCTTATGCTTTGGCTCTCTCCCTCTCTAACCTCTTTTTTTTTTTCCTTCCCCTCCCCCATGGACTTCTGTTAAGTTTCTTAGGGTCCACATAAGAGTGAAAACATATGGTAGTGTCTTTCTCTATATGACTTATTTCACTTAGCATAACACTCTCCAGTCCCTTCCACGTTGCTACAAAACGCCATATTTCATTCTTTCTCATTGCCAAGTACTATCCCATTGTGTGTATAAACCACAATTTCTTTATCCATTCATCAGTTGATGGACATTTAGGCTCTTTCCATAATTTGGCTACTGTTGAGAGTGCTGCTATAAGCATTGGGGTACAAGTGCCCCTGTGCATCAGCATTCCTATATCCCTTAGGTAAATTCCTAGCAGTGATATTGCTGGGTCATAGGGTAGGTCTATTTTTAATTTTTTGAGGAACCTCCACACTGTTTTCCCGAGTGGTTGCACCAATTTGCATTCCCACCAACAGTGCAAGAGGGTTCCCGTTTCTCCACATCCTCTCCAGCATCTATAGTCTCCTGATTTGTTCATTTTGGCCACTCTGAATGGTGTGAGGTTCTATCTTGGTGTGGTTTTGATTTGTATTTCCTTGATTAGGAGTGACGTTGAACATCTTTTCATGTGCCTGTTGGCCATCTGGATGTCTTCTTTAGAGAAGTGTCTATTCATGTTTTCTGCCAATTTCTTCACTGGATTATTTGTGTTTTTTTGGGGTAGGGAGTTTGGTGAGCTCGTTATAGATTTTGGATACTAGCCCTTTGTCTGATATGTCATTTGCAAATATCTTTTCCCATTCCATTGGTTGCCATTTAGTTTTGTTGATTATTTCCTTTGCTGTGCAGAAGCTTTTTATCTGGATGAGGTCCCAATAGTTCATTTTTGCTTTTAATTCCCTTGCCTTTGGGGATGTGTCAAGTAAGAGATTGCTGTGGCTGAGATCAAAGAGGTCTTTTCCTGCTTTCTCCTCTAGTGTTTTGATGGTTTCCTGTCTCACATTCAGGTCCTTTATCCATTTTGAGTTTGTTTTTGTGAATGGTGTAAGAAAGTGGTCTAGTTTCATCCTTCTGCATGTTTCTGTCCAGTTCTCCCAGCACCATTTGTTAAAGAGACCGTCTTTTTTCCATTGCATGTTCTTTCCTGCTTTGTCAAAGATTAGTTGGCCATGCTTTTGTGAGTCTAGGTCTGGGGTTTCTATTCTATTCCATTGGTCTATGTGTCTGTTTTTGTGCCAATACCATGCTGTCTTGATGATGACAGCTTTGTAGTAGAGGCTAAAGTCTGGGATTGTGATGCCTCATGCTTTGGTCTTCTTCAAAATTACTTTGGCTATTTGGGGTCTTTTGTGGTTCCATACAAATTTTAGGGTTGCTTGTTCTAGCTTTGAGAAGAATGCTGGTGCAATTTCGAATGGGGTTGCATTGAATTTGTAGATAGTTTTGGGTGGTATTGACATTTTAACAATATTTATTCTTCCAAATCCATGAGCATGGAATGTTTTTCCATTTCTTTCTATCTTCTTCAATTTCCTTCATAAGCTTTCTATAGTTTTCAGCATACAGATCTTTTACATCTTTGGTTAGGCTTATTCCTAGGTATTTTATGCTTCTTGGTACAATTGTGAATGGGATCAGTTTCTTTATTTGTCTTTCTGTTGCTTCATTATTCGTGTATAAGAATGCAACTGATTTCTCTACATTGATTTTGTATCCTGTGACTTTGCTGAATTCATGTATCAGTTCTAGCAGATTTTGGTGGAGTCTATCGGGTTTTTCCAGGTATAATATCATGTCATCTGCAAAAAGTGAAAGCTTGACCTCATCATTGCCAATTTTGATGCCTTTGATTTCCTTTTGTTGTCTAATTGATGATGCTAGCACTTCCAACACTATGTTAAACAACAGCGGTGAGAGTGGACATCCCTGTCGTGTTCCTGGTCTCAGGGAGAAAGCTCTCAGTTTTTCCCCATTGAGGATGATATTAGCTGTGGGCTTTTCATAAATGGCTTCTAGGATGTTTAAGTATGTTCCTTCTATCCCGAATTTCTCGAGGGTTTTTATTAAGAAATGATCCTGAATTTTGTCAAATGCTTTTTCTTCATCGATTGACAGGATCATATGGTTCTTATCTTTTCTTTTATTAATGTGATGTATCACATTGATTGATTTGCAAATGTTGAACCAGCCCTGCAGCCTGGGAATGAATCCCACTTGATCATGGAGAATAATTCTTTTTATAAGCTGTTGAATTTGATTCGCTAGTATCTTATTGAGAATTTTTGCATCCATATTCATCAGAGATATTGGCCTGTAGTTCTCTTTTTTTGCTGGGTCTCTGTCTGGTTTAGGAATCAAAGTAATGCCGGCTTCATAGAATGAGTCTGGAAGTTTTCCTTCTCTTTCTATTTTTTGGAATAGCTTCAGAAGGGTAGGTATTATCTCTGCTTTAAATGTCTGGTAGAATTCCCCTGGGAAGCCATCTGGTCATGGACTCTTATTTTTTGGAGGATTTTTGATAACTTATTCAATTTCTTCGCTGGTTATGGGTCTGTTTAAGCTTTCTATTTCCTCCTGATTGAGTTTTGGAAGTGTGTGGGTGTTTAGGAATTTGTCCATTTCTTCCAGGCTGTCCAGTTTGTTGGCTATACTATACTATACTATACTATAATTTTTCATAGTATTCCCTGATAATTGCTTGTAAGTCTGAGGGATCGGTTGTAATAATTCCATTTTCATTCATGATTTTATCTATTTGGGTCATCTCCCTTTTCTTTTTGAGAAGCCTGGCTAGAGGTTTATCAATTTTGTTTATTTTTTCAAAAAACCAACTCTTGGTTTTATTGATCTGCTCTACAGTTTTTTTAGATTCTATATTGTTTATTTCTGCTCTGATCTTTATTATTTCTCTTCTTCTGCTGGCTTTGGGGTGTCTTTGCTGTTCTGCTTCTATTTCCTTTAGGTGTGCTGTTAGGTTTTATATTTGGGATTTTTCTTGTTTCTTGAGATAGGCCTGGATTGCAATGTATTTTCCTCTCAGGACTGCCTTCGTTGCATCCCAAAGCATTTGGTTTGTTGTATTTTCATTTTCATTTGTTTCCATATATTTTTTAATTTCTTCTCTAATTGCCTGGTTGACCCATTCATTCTTTAGTAGGGTGTTCTTTAACCTCCATGCTTTTGGAGGTTTGCCAGAGTTTTTCTGTGGTTGATTTTAAGATTCATAGCATTGTGGTCTGAAAGTATGCATGGTATGATCTCAATTCTTGTATACCTATGAAGGGCTTTTTTGTGACCCAGTATGTGGTCTATCTTGGAGAATGTTCCATGTGCACTCGAGAAGAAAGTATATTCTGTTGCTTTGGGATGCAGAGTTCTAAATATATCTGTTAAGTTCATCTGATCCAATGTATCATTTGGGGCCCTTGTTTCTTTATTGACTGTGTGTCTAGATGATCTATCCATTGCTGTAAGTGGAGTATTAAAGTCCCCTGCAACCCACATTCTTATCAATAAGGTTGCTTATGTTTGTGATTGTTTTATATATTTCGGGGCTCCCATATTTGGCACATAGACATTTATAATTGTTAGCTCTTCCTGATGGATAGACCCTGTAATTATTATATAATGCCCTTCTTCATCTCTTGGTACAGCTTTTACTTTAAAGTCTAGTTTGTCTGATATAAGTATGGCTACTCCAGCTTTCTTTTGACTTCCAGTAGCATGATAGATAGTTCTCCACCCCCTCACTTTCAATCTAAAGGTGTCCTCAGGTCTAAAATGAGTCTCTTTTAGACAGCAAATAGATGGGTCTTGTTTTTTTTAATCCATTCTGATACCCTATGTCTTTTAGTTGGAGCATTTAGTCCATTTACATTCAGTGTTATTATAGAAAACAATGGGTTTAGAGTCATTGTGATGTCTGTAGGTTTCATGCTTGTAGCGATGTCTCTGGTACTTTGTCTCACAGGATCCCCCTTAGGATCTCTTGTAGGGCTGGTTTAGTGGTGACAAATTCCTTCAGGTTTTGTTTGTTTGGGAAGACCTTTATCTCTCCTTCTATTCTAAATGACAGACTTGCTGGATAAAGGATTCTTGGTTGCATGTTTTTTCTGTTCATCACATTGAAGATTTCCTGCCATTCCTTTCTGGCCTGCCAAGTTTCAGTAGAGAGATCCATCACTAGTTTTATCGGTCTCCCTTTATATGTTAGAGCATGTTTATCCCCACCTGCTTTCAGAATTTTCTCTTTACCCTTGTATTTTGCCAGTTTCATCTGAAGGGAGTTCTCTGTGCCTCTTGGATTTCAATGCCTTTTTCCTTCCCCAGATCAGGGAAGTTCTCAGCTATTTTTTCAAGTACACCTTCAGCACCTTTCCCTCTCTCTTCCTCCCCTGAAATCCCAATTATGTGTATATTTTTGCGTTTAATTGTGTCACTAATTTCTCTAATTCTCCCCTCATACTTCTGGATTTTTTTCTCTCTCTTTTTCTCACCTTCCTCTTTTTCCATAATTTTATCTTCTAATTCACCTTTTCTCACCTCTACCTCTTCAATCTGAGCTGTGGCCGCCTCCATTTTATTTTGCAGCTCATTTATAGTATTTTTAGCTCCTCCTGATTGTTTCTTAGTCCCTTGATCTCTGTAGTAATAGATTCTCTGCTGCCCTCTATACTTTATCAAGCCCAGCAATTAATATTATAAATATTAATTTAAATTCATTTTCTGTTACATTGCTTAAATCGTTTTTGATCAGTTCGTTAGCTGGCGCTACTTCCTGAAGTTTCTTTGAGGAGGATTCTTCCGTTTCATCATTTTGGATAGTCCCTAGAGTGGCGCAGAACTGCAGGGCTCTTCCCCTGTGCTGTCTGGATTAACTTGCATTGATGGGTGGGGCCACAGTCAGACCTGATGTCTGCCCCCAGCCCACTGCTGGGGCCACAGTCAGACTGGTGTGTCCCTTCTCTTCCCCTCTCCTAGGGGCAGGACTCACTGTGGAGTGGTGTGCCCCCTGTCTGGACTACTTGCACACTGCCAGGCTTGTGGTGCTGCTTCAATGGGATCTGGCGTATTAGCTGGGGTGGATCCGCAAGGTGCACATGGCGGGAGGGGCAGACTCAGCTCACTTTGCCTTTGGTGATCCACTTCGGAAGGGGTACTGTGGCACTGGGAGGGAGGCAGACCCCTCGGAGGGATGGATCCACGGAAGCACAGCGTTGGGTGTTTGCCCGGTGCAAGCAAGTTCCGGAACGGGAACTGGTTCCCTTTGGGATTTTGGCTGGGGGATGGGCGAGGGAGATGGCGCTGGCGAGTGCCTTTGTTCCCCACCAACCTGAGTTTTGTCCTCCAGGGCTCAACAACTCTCCCTCCCGTTGTCCTTCAGCCCTCCCACTTTCTGAGCAGAGCTGTTGACTTATAACATTCCAGATATTAAATCCCGCTGGCTGCCAGAACACACTCCATGGCCCCTCCACTTTTGCAAGCCAGAGTCTGGGTATCTCCCTTGCAGGGCGGGCTGCCCCTCCACCGCCCCGGCTCCCTCCCGCCAGTCCGTGTAGTGTGCACCGCCCCTCCGCCCTTCCTATCCTCTTCCATGGGCCTCTAGTCTATGCTTGGCTCTGGAGAACCCATTCTGTTATTCTTCTGGCAGTTTTCTGTGTTATTTAGGCAGATGTGGGTGGAATCTAAGTGGTCAGCAGGACGCGGCAAGCCCAGCATCCACCTACGCCGCCATCTTCCTCTGTCTTGAGTTTGGTAAGTTCTCTACCACTATTTTCATTTGTAATGAAACTCAGAAATTTAAAAAGCTGAGCACTTTATGATATCATTGTTGCTGTTACTTGAAAATATAATTTGCTAGAACACAAAAAGATCAAAATGAAAGGTTTTTTTTCTTTCCATGCTTAAAAGTGTAGCAGCTGCCTAGTTATTTTAGAACACTACTCTGATGTGTATAAAGTGATTGACTTTCTAGCTTGCCTTGTCCAGAGAATATTAAAACCCTAGGTTGAAGTTTAGCCATCTTACTTGGCTTTTTATTATTAATATGATATACTAAGGTAGATCCTTTTGAGACCACAACTAGGTATTATGTATAAAATGTAATATTGGCAATATTGATAGGTTAATAAAGATAATTGAGGGACACCTGGGTGGCTCAGTCATTTAAGGGTACGACTTTGGCTCAGGTCATGATCTTGTGGTTTGTGGGTTCAAGCCCCACATTGGGCTCTGTGTTGACAGCTCAGAGCCTGGAGCCTGCTTCAGATTCTGTGTCTCCCTCTCTCTCTTTCCCTCCTCTGCCCGTGCTCTGTCTCTCTCTCTCTCTCTCTTTCTCAAAAATAAGTAAACATTAAAAAATATATAATTGAATCCATTAGTGGTCATGTATATGTTAATGACTGAATTAAATTACATGAGAGAAATAAATTCTTTTTGATTACTGGTCTTAAATAAAGAACTAATGAATTTAGTAAACAATACAAAATCACTATATAAAATCATTTGTGTTTCTATATACTAATGGTGAATTTTTGGAAAGAGAAATTAAGAAAACAATCCCATTTACAGTAGCATCAAAAGCAGTAAAAAACTTAGAAATAAATTTAACTGAGGAGGTGAAAGATCCATACACTTAAAACTATAAGACATAGAAAGAAATTGAAGATACAAGTAAATGGAAATGTGTTCCATGTTTATGGATTCAAAAATTAATATCATGAAGTTGTTCATACTACTCAAAGTAATCTAGAAACTTAATAAAATCCATATAAAAATTCCAATAGTATTTTTCACAGCAGTGAAACAAACAATGCTAAAATTTGTGTTAAATCACAATAGATGCTAAACACACAAAGCAATCTTGAGAAAGAACAAAGCTGGAAGCATTACACTTCTTTATTTCAAGCTATATTGCAAAGCTACAGTAATTAAAGCAATATGGTATTGACACAAAAACAGACATGTAGATCAATAATACAGAGTAGAAAGACCAGAAATATACTCATGCCTATATATGGTCAATTAATTTTTGACAACAGAGCCAAGAATATACAACGGAGAAAGGATAGTCTCTTTAACAAATGGTGGTGGGAAAACTGGATCACTTGCAAAAGAACGAGAGTAGACCCCTATTTTATCTCATACACAAAACTCAACTCAAAGTGGATTAAAATTTTCAACATAAGACCTGCAAACATAAAAGTCCTAGAAGACATAGAGAGTATTTTTCTTGATATGAGTCTTGGCAATGAGTTTTTGGATTTGGCACTAAAAGCAAAGGCAAGAAAACTTTAAAATAAGTGAGACTTCACCAAAGTAGAAAACTTCTCCACAGCAAAGGAAAACATGAAAAAAAAAATGGAAAAGCAACATACGGAATGAGAGAAAATATTTGCAAACCACATATCCACTAAGGGGTTGAGATCTAAACTACACAAGGGGGCGCCTGGGTGGCTCAGTCAGTTGAGCATCTGACTTGGGCTCAGGTCATGATCTCGCAGTTTGTGGCTGTGAGCTAAAAAAATAAGGAACTTATCCAACTCAATAGCAAAAACCAAATAACTCCTTTGAAAAATGAGCAAAAGATCTGAATCAACGTTTTCTGAAAGAACTAATGGCTAATGGATACATTAAAAGGTGCTCAATATCACTAATCATTAAGGAAATGTAAATCAAAATCATAATGAGATATTGTCTCACCCCTCTTAGGATGTTTATTATCAAAGTGACAAGAAATAACAAATGCTGGCAAAACTGCGGAGAAAAGGGAGCCCCTGTACTCTCTTGGTAAGAATGTAAATTGGTAAATCCACTATGGAAAACAATATGCAGATTTCTCAAGAAATTGATAATAGAAATAACACATGATCCAGAAATCCCTCTTCTGCATATATATCCAAAGGAAATGAAATTATTATCTCAAAGAGATACCTGTACTCTCATGTTCACTGGAACATTATTCACAATAGCTGAGATATGGAAACAACCTAAATGTCCAATGATGGATGAGTGGATCAAGAAAATGTGAGGAATAGGGGAGCCTGGGTGGCTCAGTTGGTTAAGCGTCCGACTTCAGCTAGGTCATGATCTCACTGTTTGTGGGTTCAAGCCCTGCATCAGTCTCTTTGCTGACAGCTCAGAGCCTGGAGCCTGCTTCATATTCTGTGTCTCCCTGTCTCTGCCCCTCTCCTACTCCTGCTCTGTCTCTCTCTGTCTCCAAAATAAATAAACATTAAAAAATTTAAAAAAAGAAAATGTGAGGAATGTATATTTATCTTATATACTATATATACACTTTCCATATATATATATACACACACACATTCTATTTTTAAATTCTTTTTGCATTCTGCACACCAACACAGAGTAATAGAAAATCACTTAAATATGTAGGAGCTCTTTACAATTAGATCCACAAATTATACATTTATTTTGTGTGCATGTCAGTGAAAAATCACGAACTGTTATGAAATAGGACAAATTCTTTTATCAAAAAGAACCAAAAAATCTTATGAAAGTATTGTCTAGGTATGAAGAAAGAGTATTGTACTCTGGTGTCTTCACATCCTTTTCTTCTGTGTATTATTATACAACATACTGTATCCTTGGATAAATTCATCCCATACTTATTCTTCCATTGTCTCTCTCTCTCTCTATATATATATATATACACACATATATATATGTATATACATATATATATATATAATAGAATGTTATTCTGCCTTAAAAAAGAAGATGTTTCTGTCCTTTGTGACAAAGTGGATAATTCTAGAGAGCTATATGCTAAGTGAAATAAACCAGACAAAGACAAATAATGTATGGTCTCCTGATATGTGGGAAAAGAAAAAAGACTGAACTTATAGAAACAAAGTAGAAAAGTGGTTTCCAGGGGCTAGAGGATGGTAGAAATGGGTTGAGTTTGGTAAAAGGGTACAAACTTTTCAATTATAATATGAGTAAGGTTTGAGGATCTGATGTATAGCATGGTGACTGTAGTTGATATTACCATATATGTAATTATATAATACTGTGTATTTGAAATTTGCTAAGAGAACTTAAGAGAAAAAGAAAAGATAAACATATAAGGTGATGGATGTGTTAATTAACTTAATTATGGAAAGCCTTTAATAATATATACCTATATAAAATTATCACACTATACACTTTAAATATATTGCAGCTTTATTTGTCAATTATATCTCAACAAAGTTGAAAAAATAACGTGAAATTTGGGGTAATAACAAAGGCATAAAATGCTAATTCAAGTGTAGCATCAGCCTTAGTAAGAGATGTAGTGTGCCAAGACGGCCATTTTGTATTGGGGTAAAGTTAAAATAGTGGTAGCCTACTCAGCTTCATATTCTTCATTAGGAAAAAAGGACAAGGATTCACCATGTTATTCACTCAACTTGAAAATTCTTCATAAAGGTGAAAACTGAAAGTTTTGGGCCACACTTTTGAGAACTGTAGGAAAATTCCTTTTTTTCCCCCTTTTTTTTCTTCTTTATTTGGAAGAACAAAAGCTCAAGATACGAATCTGACAAGGAATACCTAATATAAAGTGCTCCTTTCAGGACCTGTTAGGTTAAGCAGCAGCATTTAGAGATACGGTTGTATGCCAACATTTTAAGGTTATAGCTGAATAAATGCATGGTGCTGATGCTGTTCAAGGGCTTTACAACAGAAAGGAAAATTTTCCAGAGGAAGATTAACAACTATCTAGAAGACTTGGGCAGCAGAGTAAGACAAAAATAAGATGTAGGGAATTTCATAGTGAAAGAAATTATGAAAATGTGGGGAAAGGGAAACCTTTGTGCACTGTTGGTGGGAATGTAAATTGGTACACCCACTGTGGAAAACAATATGGAGTTTCCTCAAAAAATTAAGAATAGAATAGTTACCAACTACCATGTGATCCATCAATCTCACTTCTTGATTTATCTGAGAGAAATGAAAACACTAACTCAAAAAGATATATGCACCCCCATGTTTATTGAAGCATGATTTACAGTAGCTTAGACATGGAAGCAACCTAAGTGTCACTGATAGATGAATGGATAAGGAAAATATAATTTAGCCATAAAAAAGAAGAAAACTTGCCATTTGTGACAATATGTTGTGACAGAGGGCATTATGCTAAATGAAATAAATCATAGAGAAAGAAAAATACCATATTATCTCACTTATATGTGGAATCTGAAAAACAAACAAGCAAAGAAAACAAACTTATAGATACAGAAAATAGATTGATGGTTACCAGAGGTTGGGGGGAGAGGAAGTGGGCTAAAAGGGTGAAGATGGTCAAAGGGTATAAACTTCCAGTTATAAAATAAATATGGTGGTATAATGTATAGCATGGTGACTATAGTTAATAATATTGTGGTGCATATTTAAAAGTTGCTTAAAGAGTAGATCTTAAACACTCTTATCACAAGAAATAAAAATTATAACTATGCATGCTGACAGGTGTTAGTTAACTAGACCTATTGTGATCATTTTGAAATATTTACAAATACCAAATCACTATATTGTGCACATGAAACTAATACAGTGTTATATAGCAATTAGACTTTAAATTAAAAATGAAAGGAATTGGATCTTATCATGTAAGTCATACAAATACAAATCTATCATTAAGGTGAGGGGAGGCAGAGGGTAAGGAAGGAACAAGTAGATGTCCTTCACTTTCATGAATAGATCCTTTCTTAGCATGTGGGTTTTCTCCTCTTGGCTTAACACTATTATGATGAAGGTATAGCCTCTTGGAAAACAAACATAAGGGATTAAGTGGACTTCTTTCTATGAGTAAAAGAGAAAGATGATGCCAAAGTCGTTGCATTTTCCACGTTCTTATACTAGCAACAGATTTTTCAGCTCTTCAAACCTCTTTGTGTAATGATAATTGTTTTAATAGAATTAAGCTGAAGTATCATCTGAGCTGGTGGAATGTATACATGGGTGTGTGATATAACCCCAGATGGAAAATTCCTGATGTTCCGGATACTATACTTTATAAAATAAATTTGTTTTTATTACTAGTTTTATAAGCACTAATGATATTGATGTGTTTATTAAAACAAGTATATATTTTATTTAGAAATGGCTACCACATAATTAGCCAAATTTATTATTTATTTAATGACTAAAAACTTAGCATTAAATATTAAGCTAGCAATGACCCACCTTCAACTATTTTGCAACTGACCTTTGCTTTCATGGTATTTATTAAATTAACTTATTTATTAAATAAACTGTCTAAACGTATTAAATAAAATATATTTCTGTATCAGTTAAGAGTTTTAAGGTCAAGTGACTAAAAGCTCTACTATATTTATTTAAGCCAGTCCAGAATCTTGTTGTCTCCCATTACTGAATTGTCCAAGCAGATATGGCATCAGGCCATCTTTCTTCGTATTACACTCTCTGACAGCCCAAATGCTCATGTATCTACCAATACCTTAATAAATTAGGTAACAGTTATTGAGTACTTACTAGATTTCTGGCACTGTTCTAAGGTGTTTATGTATAATAACTAATACAACAATTCTCTAAGGTGAATTTCTCATTAGTAGAATGAGCTAGCATTGCAAGGAAACCAGGCTGGTTCCATATTCATAATTATATCACTGCCCTGGCTTACAAAAATTTAAACAAATAAAAAAATCAATGAAAATTCTTGGAAAGCATTTTTATATATGTCAACGACCTACAGAACACATAGTGAAGGAATAAGAATATGTATCTTCTTCTTGCCTAGAGATTCTCATCTGCAAGGAAGTTGCCAACTTCGCCTCTACTTGCATAAAACTGAAAACTTGTCCAATCATCTAGATCTGTCTCCTTCAGGCATGAGGCTATCTTCCAGGTTTTTAGATGCTAATTGGGTATCCCCCATTATATCTATTCCCCATAAATATTCACATTTAACCATTAGCATAGGAAGAGAGAAATGGGGAATCTTCTGGAACTCTCATGGCAGCAGCAGCATTCACCCCATATAAAACTGTGTTCTGGATGAGGTTGCCCAGATAAATTTGAATTCCAGATAAACAGCAATTACTACTCTTTTAATATAAATATGTCCCACAAACTATTTAGTACATAATTATACCATGAAATATTCAATGCTTCTCTGAAATTCAATTTTAACTGGGTGTCCTGATTTTATCTGCCAATGTTAGTACAGGCAACATTTTAATTATGCATCCTTTTAAGGCTGGTTCACCAGTCTCTTCAAGAGAAAGCATAAGGATGGGTTGATTGTTAGCTTTTGATCTTTCATTATTATTCTACAGATATTTTGTATGAGTCAACAATAATCCTAAAAAGACTCAAAGTAATATCAAATCATTTTTCAAGTTTTCTATGTTATCTCCTTAAATAGATTCTTTTAAATTCACAAGTTCCACTTTGCTTAAAATTATCCAAAGACTACCCATTGCCTAGAGAAATGTTCTCTATTTTTTCAAGTATAATTAACATCCAGTGTTATATTAGTCTCAGGTATTCAATATAATTATTCCACAATTCTACACATTTCTCAGTGCTCCTCAAAACGAGTATACCCTTAATCCCCTTCACCTATTTAACCCATCCCTTCACTCACCTCCCCTCTGGCAAGCACCAGTTTGTTCTCTGTATTTAAGAGCCTGGTTTTTTGTTTGTTTGTTTGTCTCTTTTTTTCTTTGTTCATTTGTTTTGTTTCTTAAATTCCACATATGAGTGAAATTATATGGCTTTTGTCTTTGGCTGACTGATTTATTTCACTTAACATTACACCCTCAAAATCTATCCATATTGTTGCAAATGGCAAAAGTCACATTCCTTTTTATAGCTTAGTACTATTCCATTGTATATATATATATATAACACTTCTTTATCCACTCCTCTGTCAGGGGACACTTGGACTTGTTTCCCTATCTTGGCTATTGTAAATAATGCAATAAACACAGGGATGCCTATATCTTTTCAAATTAGTATTTGTTTTCTTTGCATAAAGATCCAGTAGTGGAATTACTGGATCATATGGTGATTCCATTTTTAATTTTTTGAGGAAACTCCATACTGTTTTCCACAGTAGCTGTACGAGTTTACACTCCCATCAACAGTGCAGTAGTGTTCCTTTCTCTCCACGTCCTTATCAGCACTTGTTATTTTTTGTCTTTTTATTGTAGCCATTTTGACAGATGTAAGGTATTGTGGTTTTGATTTGCATTTCCCTGATAATTAATGATGTTGAGCATCTTTTCATGTGTATGATGGCCGTCTCTATGTCTTTAGAAAACTGTCTATTCAGATCCTCTGCCCACTTTTTTAATTGGATTCTTTCTTTCTTTCTTTCTTTCTTTCTTTCTTGGTATTGAGTTGTCGAAATTCTTTATTTTGGATATTAACCCCTTATTGAGTTTATGATTTGCAAATATTTTCTCAGTAGATTGCTGTTTGGTTTTGTTGATGGTTTCCTTCGCTGTGCAGAAGAAGGTCTGGCACATAAATGTCTTTACAATCTGTACCCTGCCTACATTGCTCACATTATTTCTCAGCTTTCCTTTTCATGCCACACTAGTTCCAGCTCCGTGAATTATTTTATACTTCCTAAACACAGATTTGACGGATGTTTTGCTATGTCCTCTCTGCCTTAAATAACTACCTCCCCTTTATCACAATCCTTTCGTCCTTCATGATTTCTTGTGTGTGTGCCAACCGTGTAGTCTACACTCATCTATTATAAATATTTTAATACACAACTTTTACATTCCTATTTCTACAACTACATTGTTATTCCCTCGAGATCAGGTACCATATCTTCATATTCTTTATATTCTGTAGAACATAGAGCATAAGTTACCAAATCCTAGGCATTCAATGAATGAATAAATGAAAGAATAAAGAGTAACTAAATTGTCTCTAACCAAGCCAAGAAACATCTGGCTACAGCAGGATGTAGAAAACATTTCTTCCCTCCATTTCTTAAATCTTCCTGTTGTTTCCAGACAACATTTTGTTCATCATTCAAAATGAAAGTAGAAGACATGATATATACAGCTGTTTAATTATCATATACATTCTTTCAGTGATACCATTGCCCTTTTTTTTTGAGCAAAAAGCAGAGTGAAATATATTTTCAGTATGACAGAAAGCAAATAGGAGAAACATCAATGTCACATCATCCTGATTGCCTGTTCTGTATTGTGCAGACAGGACTTTATCTGCTGAAAACCTTTCTAGTTCTGCAGAGTAGTTATCTTTAATGAACACTTTTTTGAGCATACTAAATAAAGACCTTGGCATATGGCATATAATTCAGAATGATTCATTCTGCCTAGTTTGCAAGTAATCAAACATGTCTACCCCTCCTCCCCACCAAGTTGTGAGATTAGTAGGTAGGATTTTAATGGACAACAGTTCTGCAGAATCTTTTTAAAAATCTTATTGAACTAGCAATGGCAATAATCTCATTACATGGATGAGGCATGAGTTAAAGTTACAATCTGCATATTAAAATGTCATGGGGCAATGATATAACAGAAAATGGTAGAAAGAATGAACTGTGATGCTTTAAGAAAAAACAGGGAGAACTATCAATTTAAAATATCAAGGGATAAAAAAAATTATATCGTGTATATTGTTTTAGTGATTTTAGTGTTGTTTAGGTTAAAATTAAAACCATTACAGTAAAGCTCTCATGACTTATTTTCCTGTTTAAGGAAAGGGTAGAAAGATAAAATGGCGAAAGTATAAAAATTTGCTTAAAACAGGAGATTTTTTTCTATTTTGAAACATTAAAGACTAATTGGCACTAAATATTACCAGAAACTGAATAATTAATTTGAAGCAGAGTCCAGAGTTACTTTTGCAGCTTAAAGGTCAGGATAAGTAGAAATATAAATTTAAAAAGTGAAATGAATACATCATATAATGCGTGTTTTTATTATAAGTTTTAAAGAAAATAAAGCAGTAAGAATGCTATATCAAATTAAAATCAATATTTCATTATTTAAAAAGAAGACTACTTTTTAGAGCACTTCTAGGTTCAGAGCAAAATTGAATGGAAAGTACAGAGAGTTCCCATATGCTTCCTGACACAACATATGCACAGCCTCCTCCATTATCACCACCCTATACCAGAGTGGTACGCTTGTTATAATGGATGAACCTACACTGGCAAATTATTCTCCCCCAAAGTCCATAGTAAACATTAGGATTCAGTCTTGGTGTTCTATGGATGGATTTTGATAAATGTATATGATGTATTCAGTGTTACTGTACCACATAGAATAGTTTCACTGCTTTTAAAATCCTCCGTGCTTCCCTATCTGTCTCTGTCTCCCTCCAACCCCTGGCAACCACTGATCTTTTAGGTGTTTCCATATTTATGCCATTTATGGAATGTCATATAATTGAAATCATATAGTGTGTTGGCTTTTCAGACTGGCTTAGTAATTTCACTTATTTTTTTTAATTTTTATTCATTTATGTAGAGAGAGAGATAGAGAGTGAGCAGGGGAGGAGCAGAAAGAGAGGGAGACAGAATCCCAAGCAGGCTCCGCAGCTGTCAGCGCAGAGCCCAACATGGGTCTCCAACCCACAAACCGTGAGATCATGACCTGAGCTGAAACCAAGAGTTGGGTGCTTAACCGGTTGAGCCCCCCAGGCACCCCAGTAATTTCACTTATTAATATGCATTTTAGTTTCCTCCATTTCTTTTCATGGTTTGATAGCTCATTTCTTTTTAGTGCTAAATAATATGCCAGTGTCTGGATGTACCATGGTTTATTTATCCTTTCATAACCTGAAGGACATCTCAGTTTCTTCCAAAGTTTGGCAATTATGAATAAAGCTGCTACAAGCATCCCTGTGCAGATTTTTGTGTGTACATAAATTTTCAACTCCTTTAGGTAAATACTAAGGAGCATAATTACTGAAACATATGGTAAGAATGTGTTTAGTTTTGTAAGAAACCACCAAACTGCTTTCCAAAGTGGCTGTACCATTTTGTACTCCGACCAGTAATGAATGAGAGCTCCTGTTGCCCACATCCCCGCCAGCATGTGCTGTTACTGTTTTGGATTTTCTTCATTTTAATAAATGTGTACTAGTGCCTCACTGTTGTTTTAATTTACAATTTCCTAATGACATATGGTGTTGAGTATCTTTGCATATACTTATTTGACATTTGCATGTTTTTTTTGATGACGTGTCTGTTACGATCTTTACCCATTTTTTAATCAGGTCATGTGTCTCGTGTGGAATTTTAAGAGTTCTTTGTATATTTTTGATAATAGCCATTTATCACATGTGTTTTGCAAATTTTTTCTCCCACTCTATTGCTTGTCTTTTTATTCTGTTGACAGTTTCATGGAGCAGAAGGTTGTTACTGTCATGAAGACCAGCTTATCAAGTATTTCTTTCATGGACTTTGCCTTTGGTTTTGTTTTTAAAAAATAATTGTTACACCAAAAGTCATCTAGAATTTTCTCCTATGTTATGTTCTAGGAGTGTTATATTTTGGTTTTTTTTAACATTACACTTAAGTGTATGGTCTATTTTGATTGATTTTTGTGAATAGTATAAAGTCCGTGTTTAGACTCAGTTTTTTACATGTGGATGTCCACCTGTTCCATCACCACTTGTTGAAGAGACCATCTTTGTATCGCTATATTGTCTTCACTACTTTGTCAAAGATCAGTTGATTATATTTATGTGCATCTATTCCTGGGTCCTTTATTCTGTTCCATTGATCTATTTGTCTGTTGTTTCATTAATACCACATTATTATGATTACTGTAACTTTATAGTAAGTTTTGAAATCAGGCAGTGTCAGTCTTTCAACTTTGTCCTTTGCTTTCAGTATTGTTTGGCTATTCTGGTTCTTTTGCCTCACTATATAAACTTTAGTACTTAGTAAATATAGAATATATTTTATTCAATAACTGAATATATAATTTCGTGAGCTTCTTTTTCACTTTATAGTTAATTCTCCTACTAATAAAAAATTCTTCATTAGAGCAAGTTTCACCGCTGCATAAAAAGTATACCAGCATAGGTTAATCCATGCTCATATTGTCAATGAATTGTCTTTCATATTTTTTAGTATTCAAAATATTCCTGAGATGAAAATTATGGTTCATAATCATTTTTCCTATTTTGTTAGTTCTTCATATATTTTCCCCAAGTATAATTATCAAGTCAAAATGCTTGAAATAATTTTTAAAGCTCTTCATATGTATTGTAAAATTGCATCCTAGAAATAATTATAACTCCCAGTAATAATGTGCGTGTGACAGATATAATAGTGTCTGCCTTGTCATGTTCTCAATAGCGTGTTAGACTTTGCTGTATAAATCTCATATTGTGTGTAGTAATAGAAGTTTCCTTCACTCACAAGGGTGAGGGTCTGGAAATGCTAATGAAGAAAATATTTCCCCAAATTTTCAAGGCAGAGAAAATGCAAATAGTCTTATACTTCACATTTTAACAAACACTTATTTTATTCCATTTACCAATTTAGGATTTGTTCAAGTGTTTTATTTTAATAAGAAAAACAGAATAAAAGATATTATCATATACAAAGCATGGCACAAAATAATGCAAAACAAAATGCCCCTTAATATTTGTTGAAAATTTTTACTATGTTAGGCATTTTTAATTTATTTTCTAATTTAAAACTCCATTCCTTTAACATGAGGGAGTAAGGGGTGGAGGGCCATGTATTTCTGTGATTCTCTTGTTCTCTCTTGCTTTTTTACTCTCTTGTCACCAGGAAGAATGGAATGGCTTCTTTGGTAAAGTCGGTCATGCCTGGTTGGACAGTTCTTTCTCGGGAATGAGGTCTAACTAGCATATGGTATATGATTCACTGTGTTCATTGCCGTACAATTTATAAGATCAGGCATGTGTGATAATCTCATCTTGTGGCTTCATGTGAAGAGGTCCATTCACTTGCTTATAGACATAGATCACAATTGTGAAGATAAGTTTTACCTATAATAAGAGAGATATTTTGGTTTCCTTATGCTACCTTCTTCTATCTCTACTGATTGTGAGTTCATCTAGGAAAAAAACTGTGTTATTTATTAGGCCCTTCTCACTCCACCAAAAGTAGGTTCTAATTTTAGCCTTGTTTTATAGTTTTAAAATATCTAGTTCATTATAGTTCAACATGTGAGAGACCAGGTAATTGATGAAACCAAAGTTTATAGTCAGGTTCTTCCTAATTGAAAAGACTATGCCTGTAAGCAGTTCACTGTACTATCTCTTTTAAAAGAATATAATTTAATGATCAAGTTAGGCACACAGACCAGACAAGTAAATGGAATGAACAATGACTGTCTTAGTGCCTTGGAGTCATGGATGTTTCCAGGATTGGGGAAATAAAAATCTTGTTCAGCTTAGAACATTGGAGTATATCTTAATAAATGTAAAATTCTGTGCATTCATTAAAGTCCCTTTTTGCATATTTAAAGAGAAATGAAGAATTTTCATTGTTAATTTTACAGCAGCTTCTATGATACAAGTCAGATAAGTTATATCTACAACAGTGTGAAAGCACTCAGATGTTTGCTTGCTTTCTTTTGATCAAAGAGGAGTTTTCTTTTAGAATAGAAAGAAAGTTTATCTTGAGAAGAGTAAATTGTTCAGAGTGTTGGGAAATGACTTTCTTTTAATGCATGGTCTAAACATGCTTATTTTATATAGGAATATTTACTGTAATGTATTATACCAAATAGCTCTATCATACTTACTCATCTATTTAATTATGCACATAAATATAGAAGAAAGGATCTCCCTGGTCCCTTCCAGCTCAAAAGTTCTATAAGTCTTTGATGGTCTTGGATTTTGGCTGAATATAATTTTATTTCCTCTTTTATTTCTTTATTTCTACTTTTACCTAGACATATTTCATTAATCTACCACAGCAGGCATGCTTTGGATGGTATATATATATATATATATATATATATATATATGTGTGTGTATTTTTATGTAAGGCTCAATATTTTTATATATATTACCTTATTCAATAAAACATTGACATTAGTTCATACAATCTATTTCATCATTTCAGATTTTCATTTTAGTTCGTATTCTTCCTACTCCTAATTCCTTAATCCTCTCTTAGCTCCCTAATTATGAAGTTAGATAGTTTATAAGCAGGCCTGAGTTTCCAAATCAATGTTTGGTCATATTTTAATTTTAATGTAAACATTATCTTCGACATGTTTCTGACAAGTTCTGTTATACAAATATGATATGTGGCTGGACAACCATGTGTTATTAGGCCCAACTTTATACCTTCTGCTGAAGAATTTTCTTTAGAAAGCATTTATATCCCAAGGCTATCCCATAATGTGGAAAAAAATGTAAAATCATCTTCACAGCTTAGGACAAGTTCATGAAGGAGCCTGGTGTCATGAAAAACATGTGGGTTTTATAGTTAGGGACATCTAGGTTATGAGATGTGTGATCTTGGAAAAATTGCTTAACTTTGTTAATCTTCAGCTGTACCACTCCTAGAGTAGAGATGACTATACCTACTTTGCAAAACCATTGAAAGGATTTTTAGACACTCTATGCCAGATGTTTGGCATTTAGTTATTGCTCAACAAATTAAAATACTACTTATTCTCTAAAGTCCTCGAGATGTCATATACTCAGTACCTGTCGGCAGGCATATGTCTGAGGCAAGAGGAGGTAGCCAAGAAGCTTTTGTAATACCTCAGCTCTCTTTCTTCATTAATCTAAAGTCTTTTGCTGGTGTATGATTTCGCTTATCTCTGGGGTGCTGCAGTTTTTCTCTGTAAGGAATGATGTTTAACATCAGTTAGATAAATGCCTTGCGGTACCTTAAGCTAATCCATTCCTTCTCTTTTGTGCTTTCTCTTTACTAACAATATTAGACAGTTTTCCACTTGACAACAATTTATGCACCTCAGTGTTTCAGATTTCCTGCTGCTCCTGAAGAACATGTGCATAATTTACTCCCATAGTAGCAAATACACGTGGACAGAAGGAGTATTCTTGCCAATGGAGATGGGCTAAAACTAAAGAAAGAAACTTTTTTTTTCTTTCTCTAAACACATTGAAGTGCTACAATTGTATGATCTCCACCAAGGAATTACAGAGGAAATAAACATTACTCCTATGAGGTAGTTGAAATTTCTGTACTAGTGTAAGAAGTTTCAATTCATTTGCAATAGCCTAGATACAGTGCTTTCTTAGGGTATTTTTAATATCTAGACTTGTCAGCATCAGAAATGTGATTATGACATGTTTAGTTTAACACTTCCTTCTAATTTCTGCTTGGGTAAACAATTCACTTGAATGAAGTTAATAAATAATGCAGTTGTTTGACATTCAATTAGCCATATAATTTTTTTCATTTTGTTTTTCTTACTTCTCACCTGTTATTTGAAGTGTGTGTCATCATTGACTCTCATTATTTATTCCCACATGCAGTGTAGTCACAATACCATGATTTACTTGATTTCTAAAGTTCTCCCATTGCAAAATAATATAAATCATTTTTTAAAAAATAAAAGATCTAATTGTGTACAAGTGCAAAAAGGATTTATGTTGTTACTTTTAATTCTATAGATGAATTTTCAATTTTAGTGAATTTGATTTATTATCCCTTTCTTAGAATTGTTTTGATTAAATATTAAATTGAGACATAAAAAGCTTATAAAATATGTAGAAGGCATAGAAAATAGATACAAATTAGAAGATAGAATGCAGCTATTAGCCTTGAAGTCTCCTGCAAATACCTTCCATTTTGCTTCCCTATATTCAATAGACAAACCTACATCAAACTTTGTATTTATTAACTTTCTCTACTTGATAATTATAACACGAATCTTTCATTTCTCCAATATATTTGCTTATGTTGATTTTGAACTTTACATTAATGGAGTCATATTATATATGTTCCTTTACAATTGGCTTTTCTTTCCTCAATAATATTTTCCTAAGAGCTATCTGTTCTGTGGCATTCCCCCATACAGAGGCAATTCTAGCAGACAATAGCCACTGAGTTTGATTGTGACAATAAGTTTACTAAATGGATATACCACAACTTATGTATCCATTCTGTGGTGATGGTCATTTAACTTGTTTTCCATTTTTTTTGAGTTCTTTTGGTTTTGCTATCACAACCAATACTGTTATGAACATTGCTCTATATGATATGACATATACAGGCTGTACGTTCCATCTGTATCTCTTACTGTAGTAGCTCTATTCATTATTTCTCTATTGTTTCTATTATTTCTCTCTCTTCATTATCTCTCTATTCATTATTTCTCCAACCAAGTAGTGGAAGGAAAGTACCTAAATCATAAGGGTGCTAGAGGGAATGAGATAATAAAAAAGCATTTAATAGGTTATTAAATGCTGTGTAAGTAGGAATGATCCTGATGTTTTCTGAACCACATGTACAAGAGGATATATATCTTGGAGTGGAATTTCTGGGTTATAATATATTATGCACCTTAAATTACACCATGGTCAATTGTGAGTAGTCTTCTATTCTCTACTGTCCCTTCTTCCATAGTGATGCCATTTTAGATGGGAACATGATGGTCTACCTGAAGGCTGAATTTCATGGATTCTTTGCAACTATGTAAGAGCTATGTCATTAAGTTCTTGCCTGTGGAATGTCACAAGAAATGGATTCCCTCCTTCTTCTTGTCCTTGAAAAGATTCATAAACGCTCTTTTTGTACCTTCCCCTTTTTCATTTGTGAAGGAATATTAAAATTAGAGCAAATGCCTTGGAGCTGGAGATGAAAGCCACACATTGAAGGTGTCAGAACTACTTTACTAGTTCTGTTCTAATACCTGAGAGAAATACACTTTTCTCTTTTCTCAGGCACTAATTTGGGGGCATCTTTTCTTTTTTTTTCAGCAGCTATGCCTGTAGCCTAATGAATCAATATGAAGTTGACAAAAGGAGAAAATAATCAAGCTTTTTTTCAGATGTCTACTTAGGGTCTGTTGGCAGTCAGGAGCAACATTATAGCTGTGTGGGGTAATGGGGAAGGAAATCCTTCTAAGCCATAAGTAAATTTTGATTAGAAGGAGAGATAATCAGAGGTAAAACTCTGAACCAATTAATGACCACTAGTTAACAATTTGGTCAAATTTTCCTACAAATAAAGGAAAGGTATTAGAGAATTGGAGGTGGTTGGAGGTGAGAAGTATATGCTTGGATCTCTTGGAATTCACTCAAATTGTGACAATAGCTGTGACCCACAAAATGTTCACCAAAGAGCTTTCACCGCAGAAGAAAGCAAAGAGCTTTCACCGCAGAAGATTTGATCCGGTGGACAAAGTCACTCATTATGCAACTATCAGGCAACTTGTGCCAATCACCCTAGTGCATGCACAATAGTCTCTTAGGCTAAGTGGCTATGGCATCAGGATGCAGGTGATATATGAATTAACCAACTTGGGTTTTCCCTCTTTGATGCTGATCTGGCTACTGCTATTGCAAAGACTTCCAAATCAACAAAGACAAGCCAGCCCCCATTATAGCATTAGATCTGGGGAGCACCAGCCAAATGCTTGCTGGTGAAAGACTGATTTCACTGTTCCCTTTCTGTAAGGGAGGAGGCAATGATATATCCCCCTCGGAATAGACACTAACTGTAGCTATGGACTTTTTTCCCTGTCCTACTTCTGACAGAATCACCATGGTTCAACTTCCTGAATTCTGTATTTACTGAAACAGATTCCCTCAAAAGTTTCCTCTCACAGTAGAACTATCTTACAAAGAAAGTGGTGAGGCAATGGGATTCGGTGTTCTTGTGCCCTGCCACCCATAGTAGCTGAACTGATACAAAAGTGGGAGTCCTTCTAAAACCTCATTTATAGTGCCAGGTGAGAATGATCACATTTTCTTATAAGCGTATACTGAGTTTTATCAAATACTTTGAATTTCATCTAATTTTAGCTATCTTTTTTCGGTATCTATTGAGAAGGTCATATATTTTTTTTCTTTCATCTTTTAATGAAGTGCATTACTACTATTGATTTTTCTCAAGTGAAACCAACTTTTTCCTGTCTGAACCCAACTTCATTATACATTACTTCATTATTTTATGTATTCATTATATTATCTTCATTATACATTACTCATTTCAATTTGCTAAGTATTTCCTTTTGAATTAGGGGGATTTGAGGGGAATAGGACCAGAAGGTACAATCTCCAAATGCTTCAGGCAAAACACACCAAAATGAAAGATGAATTGGAGAGACACAAAAGAGGTAGGAACTTAAATATTGGTGAGAAGTTGGAGGTGGGAGATAAGTAACAGTGAAGACTAAGTGTAGGATGACTTAGGTAATTGGGTAAATGTTGTCAGCAGCAACAAGCTCAAGAGGAATAAATTTGGGTGGAGAGAAAATGAATTCTGTTATGTACACACTGATTTGGTGTATCTGTAGGACATCCAGATAGAGAATTCAATTAAACAAATGGATAAACTGGTGGTGTTATGCCCAGAATTCGTGATCCCCAAAGACCACTAGGGAGCCGAGTCCGATGCAAAAGCAAAGAGCCTTTATTCGAGCTAGCTCGAGCTCAATCCCCTACCTGCACCGACGCAGCGGTGAGATACCAGGGAAAGAGCACGAGTTTCAAAAGGACAAAGGTTTTATTGGGGCCTGGGGGCAGTTGGTGAGGTAATGGCTGTGGCCTCAGCCGATTGGCTGGGGAGGGGTCCTGGGGAGGGGTCTGGCAGGTGAGGGAGGGTTTACTCAAGGGGAGGAGGTGTGGTCAAGGTGAAGGACACAGAACAAGATGGAGTCAAGGGGAGGAGGTGTGGTCAAGGTGAAGGACACAGAACAAGATGGAGTCGAGGGGAGGAGGTGTGGTCAAGGTGAAGGACACAGAACAAGATGGAGTCGAAGGGAGGGGGTGTGGTCAAGGTGAAGGACACAGAACAAGATGGAGTCGGCTGGCATAGGCCCGCCCTTTCATTCCCCCCTTGTCATGTAGCTTACAGACCCAATCATGGGACCGGCTGCATTTATGGTGACAAGGAGAACAGAGTCTGGAGGTTTACGCAAAGTTCTGGGAACCAAGTGTCCCTGGGGTGGCTCTGGGAGGTCTGATTAAGTATTGTCCCCGAGCTGGTGTCTATGATCTGCCAGGTGATGTTTTGGGGGGCGTGGTGACTCTCGGCAGCATGAGCAATGACAAGCAGAGTTAACAGAGTTACCAATATTAGGTAGGTCGAATGCGCTGTAGCTTGAGCTTGAGCGGGTTGTGTTGGTCCCGACTGATGGCCCATCATGTGACGAAGTCCTTCCGGATCGAGGAGGGGTCCGCTGGCTGAGCGTGGGTGTGATGGACCCAGGTCGCGATGCCGTCTACCTTGAGAGCGGTGGGGGTTGTCAACACCACGATGTAGGGTCCCTTCCAGCGCGGCTCGAGAGTCTCTCGGTGGTGCCTCTTGACGTAGACCCAGTCTCCCGGCCTGTACTGATGAGGTGTCGGGATCTGGCCAGCCTCGTAGATGGCACGGAGGCGCGGCCAAATGTCCTCGTGCGCCCTCTGGAGCCCGCTCAAGGAAAGAAAAAGTTCTTGATCTTTAAACTCAGCAATAAGTTCAGCTAGAAGGCTGGGAATAACAGGGGGTGGCCTGCCAAACATGATCTCGTAGGGAGTAAAACCCAGAGTGTAAGGAATGTTTCTAACCCGGTAAAGGGCGTACGGTAGGAGAGTCACCCAGTCCCCGCCAGTCTCCATGGTTAATTTGGTAAGGGTCTCTTTTAGGGTTCTATTCATTCTTTCTACCTGTCCTGAGCTCTGGGGCCTATAAGCACAATGTAATTTCCAGTTTGCCCCCACCGCCTTGGCTACTGCCTGTGTTACCTGTGAGATAAAAGCTGGTCCATTGTCTGATCCTACCAGGGCAGGAAAACCATACCTGGGTAAGATGTCTTCTAGTAGCTTCTTAGCCACCGTCTGAGCCGTTTCATGCTTGGTTGGGTATGCCTCCACCCAGCCAGAGAAGGTGTCTGTAAATACTAAAAGATATTTAAAACCATACTTTACTGGTTTGACTTCAGTGAAGTCGACTTCCCATTGGGCTCCCAGTCTGGTGCCTCTGAGCCTGGTTCCTTTTTTATTTGATGTGGCCCTCACGTTGGTGAGTTGGCAGGTCTTGCAGGCAGATACAATTTGCTCTATTTTGGTGTCCTGTTGGTGAATCTTAATTCCGGCATGTCGGATTAAGTCTTTTAATTTTCGGGCCCCCATGTGAGTAGACCGATGCATGTGCTCTAATATTGAGACTCCGAGCTAGTCTGGCAACACGAGCTCCTTGTTAGGTGTATACCACCATCCCTTTATCTCCTGGGCCATGGGGAGTTTCTTGATCCGCTGTAATTCCTCCTGGGAGTACTTGGGCTGGTCTGGTAAAACTGGGTCTCCCGGGTCTGGTAGTTGTATGGTCATGGTGGGGACTGGAGTAAGGGCTACTGCCTTGGCTGCCTGGTCAGCCTTTCGATTACCTCTAGCTACTGGGTTATCAGCTTTTTGGTGCCCTTGGCAGTGGATAATGGCTAGCTTGGCAGGAAGCCATAAGGCCGTAAGCAGGTTAAGTATCTCCTGCTTATTTTTTATAGTCCGTCCTTCTGCCGTCAGTAACCCCCTCTCCTGCTAAATTGCCCCATGAATATGAGCTGTGGCAAATGCATAACGGCTGTCTGTGTAGATGTTGAGCCGTTTTCCAGCTCCCAGCATCAGCGCCTTGGTGAGGGCTATGAGCTCTGCTCGCTGGGCTGACGTTCCGGAGGGTAGAGCCTCCGCCCATACGGTGTCGGTTTCGGTGACCACCGCTGCACCCGCATACCTGTGTCTGCCTCGCACAAAGCTGCTGCCATCAGTGAACCAAGTAGCCTCAGCATCGGGGAGGGGCCGGTCGGTCAGGTCCGTCCGGAATCCATGTACTTGTTCCAGGATTCCCGCACAGTCATGTAATGGAGCACCTAGGTCAGGGTCAGGCAGCAGGGTTGCAGGATTGAGGGCTGCACTGGGGTGGAACTGCACTCGTGGAGGGTTGAGTAGGAGGCTCTGGTAATGAGTCATACGTGTATTGCTCATCCATCTATCCGGAGGCTGTTTCAGGACCCCTTCAATGGCGTGTGGGGTCGTGATCCAGATCTCCTGTCCTAGGGTCAGTTTTTCTGCATCCTTGACTAGGAGTGCTGTCGCTGCAATAATTCTTAGGCATGGCGGCCAGCCGGCAGCCACTGGGTCTAGTTTCTTAGACAGGTAAGCCACTGGACGGTTCCAGGGGCCTAAGGCTTGAGTTAGAACTCCTTTTGCTATTCCCTTATGCTCGTCTACAAAGAGGTGGAAGGGCTTCGTAATGTCCGGTAGGCCCAGGGCTGGGGCACTTAGGAGGGCCCTTTTTAACTGATTAAAGGCATTTTCTTCTTTTTCAGCCCATTTAAATGTTTTCCCCTCTTTGGTAGCTTCATATAGGGGCCTGGCGATCTCAGCAAAACCTGGAACCCAGAGGCGGCAGTAGCCGGCTGATCCTAGGAATTCCCTCACTTCTCTTCGGGAGGTGGGAGTAGGGATCTTTAGGACAGTTTCTTTTCTGGCTTCTGATAACCGCCACTGTCCACCCTCCAGGATATATCCCAGGTAACTTACCCTCTCCCTGCATATCTGAGCCTTCTTCGCGGATGCGCGGTATCCTAAGGCCCCCAGGGTAGCCAGCAGGTCCTGGGTCCCTCGCTCACAGTCTTTGGCAGTGTCAGCAGCAATCAGGATGTCATCTACATACTGTAGAAGGGTGAGGCCAGGGTGCTCCCTTCTGTACTCACCCAGGTCCTCGTGTAGTGCCTCGTCGAAGATGGTGGGTGAATTTTTGAATCCCTGAGGTAGCCGTGTCCAGGTGAGTTGTCCACTGTAGCCCTCCTCCGGGTCATGCCACTTGAAGGTGAACAAGAGTTGGCTCTGGGGTGCCAGCGGCAGACTGAAGAAGGCATCCTTTAAATCTAGTACAGTATACCAGACCCTAGAGGGCGCTAAGGAGCTCAAGAGAGTATATGGGTTGGGAACAGTTGGGTGTATGTCCACGACCCTCTTATTTACTTCCCGGAGGTCTTGTACCGGTCGGTAGTCATTTGCGTGAGGCTTTTTGACCGGCAGTAAGGGGGTGTTCCAGGCAGACTGGCAAGGAACTAGTACCCCTAGGCTTCGTAGTCTCCGGATGTGTGGCTGGATCCCCTTCCGGGCCTCCTGAGACATGGGGTATTGTTTGATCCTTACCGGACTCTCTCCTGGCTTGAGCTCTACCAGGACTGGGGTCCTATGAGTGGCTAGTCCCATCCCCCCTGTCTCTGCCCAAACCGAGGGGAATTCTTGTAGCCATCTGTCTATATTATCCTCTCTCGGGAGCGCCTCCTGGTGGAGGAGGTATTCATCCTCCAGTTTCATGGTCAGGACCTGGATGGGGTGGCCCTTGCCATCGGTGACCTGAGGCCCCCCTTGTCTGAAAGTTATCTGAGCTCCAATCTTGGTCAGTAAGTCCCGTCCTAACAGCAGGTAGGGGCATTCTGGTATTACCATAAAGGAGTGGGATACCCGGCCCGTTCCCAAATCTACTGTTCTTCGGGTAGTCCATGAATACTGGCTCATACCAGTTGCCCCTTGTACCCAGGACTTCTTGCTAGCTAGTTTTCCTTGTGGGGTGCGGAGGACCGAATGTTGTGCTCTGGTGTCGACAAGGAAGTCAATAGGGGTCCCCTCCACTTTAAGAGTTACCCTGGGTTCGGGGAGAGGGTCCGAACCCTGACTCCCCTAATCACTTAGTTCATCCAGCTCTAGGACTTTTACTCGATCAGTCTTGCTTCCCTTCCCGCCGGCCCTTTTCAGACAATCTCAGGCCCAATGCCCTATCTCCTTGCAGTATGCGCACTGATCCTTCTGCAGCCTCTGCTTCCCCCCCTTGGTGGTGCTTTTACCTTTTCTTGCGTCGTCTGCCAGTTGCCAGAGACGGCGGTCTCGTTCCTCGGGGAAGTCAGCAGTGGTAGCTAGCAGTATTCTGGCCAGGTCTCGAGTCTGCTTACTGCTGGCAGCCGCCATGGCGCGAGCCTGCTTGTCCTCAGGAGGCTCCCGGTTATTATATACCTTTTCGGCTACCACCAGTAAGTCCTGCAGACTTTTTTCTCCTAGTCTATCTATTTTCTGTAATTTTCTCCTAATGTCTACGGCCGATTGGTTTACAAAGGCCATGATAACAGCTGCCTTGCTTTCCGGAGCCTCTGGATCCATGGGGGTATAGGTACGGAATGCCTCCATGATCCTTTCTAAAAAGGCAGCCGGAGATTCATCTTTTCCCTGTTGTACATTTCCTACCTTGGCCAAATTGGTTGGCTTTCTAGCAGCCATTCGGAGACCCCCCATTAGAGTCTGGCGGTAGACCCGGAGCCTCTCCTTACCTTCTGCCGTGTTGAAATCCCACTGGGGCCGAGTTAAGGGGAAGGAGGCATCTATCTGAGCCTGGTTGGTGGTGGGATTCCCGTCTGCGCCCGGAACTAGTTTTCGGGCCCCATTGAGGATTCTTTCTCTTTCTTCAGTCGTGAACAGGACCTGCAAAAGCTGCTGGCAATCATCCCACGTGGGCTGATGGATAAAAAGAACAGAGTCTAATAAATCAATAAGCCCTGCTGGTTTCTCGGAAAATTTAGGATTCTGAGCTTTCCAATTGTAGAGGTCACTAGTGGCGAAAGGCCAATAGTGATGGGGCTGATTCCCCTCCGCGTCTGGGGGTCCGGTGGCTCCCAGGGGCAGAATAGTGGAGTCGGCGGCGGAGGCGGATTGCTCCCTCTGAGCCCTTTGTCTGGTAAAGGGCAGGCTTCCCTCTGGAGCGTTTCTGCCTCCTGCTCTCAGAACAGCGTCTGCCTCCCCCGGAGGGGGAGGATGGTATTCTTCCGGCATCCTAGAGTGGTTATATGGGGGAGGAAAAATTAATTCTTCTTCAGTACCCCCCTGTAGGACAGGGTAGAGGGGTGCTGAAGGCTGGGTAAGACGTTTCCTCTTCTCTGTCTCCTGCAAAGCAAGAATGGGTTTTGGCTCCGGAGGGATCAGGTTTAGGAAGGGCTTAAGCCAAGAGGGTGGGTCTGCTACAAGGTCCTGCCAAGTGATAATGTAAGGGAGCTGATCAAGATGGCCCGCCTTAGGCTGAGAGATGATACTCCTGACTCAGTGGATGGTAGGGAGGTCGAAGGTCCCCTCTGGTGGCCATCCGACATTGAAAGTTGGCCACTTGCTAGAACAAAAAAACTGCAACCGACCCTTTCGGACTTCCACACTGAGGTTGTTAGCTCTTCCCCTCACATCCTTAAAGTGATCAATCATAATAGTTAGAGGAGTAGTCCGAGTCTGTCCCATAACGTCCGTCCAGTAAGTCCATAGAGCAAAACAGAGAAACACAAAAACAGACAAACAGAGGGCCCGTAGAAAGTCTTCCAACTCCATGGAAGCAAAACGGAAAGCTAGCTTTTGAGGGCATTCCATGTCCCTCCAAAACCGATGAGGGGATTCCACGTCCCTCCAAAGACGACGGCCTCACGCCGATCAGCGGGAGCGACCCGCCTCGTCTCAGACCTTTGAGGGGATTCCACGTCCCTCCGAAACAGATGAGGGGATTCCACGTCCCTCCAGAAGGGAGAATCGGAACGTCTTCCGAAACTCCCGGCCCGTGGTCCTCCAGTGCGTCCACTTAGACCGCGTCGGGCACTACCAGAATTCCAGAAATGAGCTCACACAGAAAAGACAGAACAAACAGACACTAACCGTGGCCAGTCAGGCTCTCCGGGTCGGGGGTCCCTTGGGGGTCTTGGGGATCCCGGACGAGCCCCCGAATGTTATGCCCAGAATTCGTGATCCCCAAAGACCACTAGGGAGCCGAGTCCGATGCAAAAGCAAAGAGCCTTTATTCGAGCTAGCTCGAGCTCAATCCCCTACCTGCACCGACGCAGTGGTGAGATACCAGGGAAAGAGCACGAGTTTCAAAAGGACAAAGGTTTTATTGGGGCCTGGGGGCAGTTGGTGAGGTAATGGCTGTGGCCTCAGCCGATTGGCTGGGGAGGGGTCCTGGGGAGGGGTCTGGCAGGTGAGGGAGGGTTTACTCAAGGGGAGGAGGTGTGGTCAAGTTGAAGGACACAGAACAAGATGGAGTCAAGGGGAGGAGGTGTGGTCAAGGTGAAGGACACAGAACAAGATGGAGTCGAGGGGAGGGGGTGTGGTCAAGGTGAAGGACACAGAACAAGATGGAGTCGGCTGGCGTAGGCCCGCCCTTTCAGTGGGATTAAGAGAGAGGTTTTGGATGATAGGTAGATGTGGGAACCAATAGACTATATATGGAAATAAAAACTCTGATAATGGATAAGGTAATAAGAGAGAATAGGGGTTGGGGCTTCTGGGTGCCTCAGTTGGTTAAACATCTGACTTTGGCTCAGGTCATGATCTCATGGTTTGTGAGTCCTGTGTCAGGCTCTCTCTCAAAAAATAAAATAAAATAAAATAAAATAAAATAAAATAAAATAAAACAAAACAAAATAAAATAAAATAAAATAAAATAAAATAAAAAATAGAAGAAGGAGAAGGAGAAGGAGGAGAAGGAGAAGGAGGAAGAGGAGGAGGAGGAGAAGAAGAAGAAAAGAATAGGGGTGCCTAGGTAGCTCAGTCAGTTAGGTGTCTGACTCCTGATTTTGGCGCAGGTCATGATCTCTCTGGTTCATGAGATTGAGCCCAGGATCAGGCTCTGAGCCTGCCTGGGATTCTCTCTCTCTCCCTCTCTCTCTGCCTCTCCCCTGCTCGCTCTCTCTCTCTCTCTCTCTCTCTCTCAAAAATTAAATAAATAAACTTTAAAAAATAAAAATAAATTAAAAGGAGAGAATATAACATTGGAAAATAAAATGGCAAAACACTCACAAGTTCAGGAAAAACAAGGGAAATAAATACTTTGAGATAGCTATCTACTTTTGCCACACAGAAAAAGAGTGGGTTTATTCTCGTGCAGCTTGTGTCTTGTTTTAGAATGATAGAGTCTTTGTGCTGAGTGAAATAAGTCAGTCAGAGAAGGATAGATATCATAAGTTTTCACTCATATGTGGATCTTGAGAAACTTAACAGAAGACCATAGGGGAAGGGAAGGGGAAAAAAAGAAATAGTTACAAACTGAGAGGGAGGGAAGCAAAGCACAAGAGACTCTTAAAAACAGAGAACAAACTGAGGGTGGACGGGTGGTGGGGGTGCGGAGAGGGAAAATGGGTGATGGGCATTGAGGAGGGCACTTGTGATGAGCATTGGGTGTTACAATAAATTATATTTAAAAATATAAAATAAAATTACTTTTTAAATTTCAAAACAGTATTTACATCATTTATGTACTGAAGAAAAATACTTGGGAGAGAAAGAAGATTTGAAAGCATAGGAGCAAGAATGTAGTTTCAAAAGCAAGTCTGAGGAGAAGATTGTAAAATAGATCTAGATAAATATAGGAAACAGCTTGAACAAAGAGAGAAAAACTTTGTTTATACTTCTGATAAGGAGGAAATGATGCTATAAATATAAGTAAGTTGATTGAGAGAGAAGTGAGAATCTGATATTTTCAGTTTTCTCTCTGAGGTAAAATGTGAGGTGACTTACTGAGATAGAACAAGATGTGATGTGATAGTGATACCAGAAATCTTTAGATTTTAACATTGTGCTTAACTGTGTGAATATTTTTCAGCAACTCATCAGCTAAAGTGTAGAGGGTTGTCATATAGCTTTTATTTTCTTAACACGACCTGCTTTTTAGATAAGTAGCACATGGAATAAATGACTTATCAACACGTTAAATTGCCAGAGTTGCTGTGTGTGGGCAAAAGGGAACAAATCCTACAAGTTGAGGAAAACACAACTTGTAATTTTGAATAAGCTCCTTTTGTGGTTTGAATTTCTTCTAATTTGAAAACTACAACCTGAGGACTTAAAGGGGTTAAATAAACAAGATTTTCTGACGTAAGCATTGGGTTTATTTTCAGGTAGAATCAAGTGAGCAGTGGATTGCGGTGGGAAAAGTTGTCTGGGGCAGCCTCTGCTCCACTTGACCGGAGGACAGATGTACATAGGAAGTTCATCACAGTTGTCACACGATTGAATTACTCAGTAAATGCTAACACTCAGCTATTGCACAGGGTCATAATAGTTTTAAGAGTAGAAGCTCCCAAAGAATTTTCACCAGAGAAACGATTTCCTAATTGGAAGAAATTCAAAGACTTTTTCAGACATAGATGATAGTATGATGATTGGTACTAAAGAAGGCTAAGCACCTTCAATTTTTAAAAGATAATTACAATTAAAAAAAACTCTTTGTGCATTTCAAAAGTGAGTTATGTTACACAATCAGAGCTCAAGAAATACAGATATAAATCCAGACAATTGACCACATTCATTTGCATAGGGCCAGTGAGAGATATAATTTCAATTTCACAAACTCCTGACTAGAGGAATAATACTTAATATTATCCTGAAGTGCCTAAATAACTAAATTTCTGTTGGCATACAGAGTGTAGAATAAAATGTCAAAGTTTGATTTTCATAAAAGAAACAGAGAGAGAATTGGAAGTTGACAGGAGTTTTGGAAAAACAGGAAGGCAATGAAGTGAAGGATAGAGAAATGGAGAAAGGAATGAGATGGTCCTTTATGTTACACATCAGTCTGGCCTAATGGAAGGAATGTTTAACTTGGAATTAAAAAGGCTTAATTTACATCCTATTTCTAACTGTGACCTTAAACATTTTGCCATTTTAAACTTGCATTGTATCATTTGTATATTAGAGGAAATGATATTTGTTGCGTTTCCTCAAAGGACAGGTGCTAGCATCATGGATCAGTAACGAATCATTGACAGACTTTTCTCATCGCTATGTGTGGTCTCTAGGACTTTCCAAGAATTTCTGGTCGAACTGAGCAACTTACTTTATCTGCACATCTGTAGAATGTAAAGGACCTTTGATCTACCTGCACCAGAAGGGCAATCTAATCAATCTGAGTAAGATTTCTTCAGAAAAAAAAAAAAAAAATCTTTTTTTTGAGAGAGACAGAGAGAGACAGAGAGTGTGAGCAGGAGGGGCAGAGAGAGATGGAGGGAGAAAGAGAATCCAAAGTAGGCTCTGTTCATTGACCACAGGACTGGAACCCATGACACTATGAGATCATGGCCTGAACTGAAATCAAGAGCCAGACACTTAACCAACTGACCCACCCAGGCGCCCTTTTCTTCAGATAGTTCTGATTGATAGAAACAATCTGAAATCTTTGATCAGAAAGAACACTCCTATTCTCCCATGGCTGTTCTATACTATAGTTAGATGCTTCCTGACACTAAGTTTCTATTTATGAAGCTGGGTTTCAGTCACAATCAATCAATCTATCATTTGAGTTTCTTTCTCATGCTCCTGGAAGCTCTGCTTTCTTTGAGCACATGGCTAGTGTTTGGGCTTTCATTTTGTCTACACATTTAGTTGTGAACACTGCTTCATATTTGTTAGGCTTTGTTACACCTTTTGTTAGGACAACTGTGCTCAGGACCCTACCATCCTAAAATCTCTCTCTTGACCGTCTTGCCCCGTCAAGATGCTTTCCTAATTTCTTTTATTTTGTAGAACATTCAATAAATTCAAACCCTGATCTAGACATGCTTTCCTAGAAGAAAGATGACTCTGGTATCAAAAAGTCTAATAGATAATTATAGTATAAAAATATCAATTCTTACATAAATAGCTCACTACATATATACTTAACAGTATATTGTAAAATTTGAGGAAATAATTGAAGTCTCCTGAAAATCTATTAATAAATATTGTATATATTCCTAAATCAAAGATCGAAGCTCACATTTGACATTTTCATTTCAGTTCTCTGTTCTTAGTCACCACATATGCACACACATATATATGCTTATATGTGCATATATTGTACACAGATGTTTGTGTATATACACATACATGCACAAATACACACACACACATATACATTGCTATTGCTGACCATATATTATTTCTGAATTTGTTCTAAATAGTGTAAACAAAGTTTGAGTGTTCTTTTAAATTTATTGCTACACTTGACAGTAATTTTAAGAGTCAGCTCATAGAACATTTTGTAACTCAAAGAATATTTACCTGATTATACTGGAAGGATCTGTTTTTAGCAGACATTACTTTTTTGCAGCCAGCCTTCCCCAGTATCAGCGGCCCTGTCAGCTTCTGTGATCATTCCAAGCTTCTCTGCATGGCCAAGTAGCTAGGTAGGTCATTTGTCACAGAACATAAAGGAAACAATTCACCACTTTTGAAGTGGGAAATCCAAACGTACCAGCCTGTCAGTAATTCTCGCTATAATTCCATCTTTGCATAATCAGGGAGATTAGCTGCCAGCAGTCTGCTCATGTGCAAAAGTACGGCAGCATCTTGGAGTTAGTTTTCCATGTACGTCCATAAATTTTTATGAGGGGTGTATGTTCCGATCAGCAAAACGCATTTAAAGAAAAAATCAGGTATTCTCTTAAAAAAATAAATGAATTTTACTTTTTAATGATAACAGTGATAGCAACAGACTATTTTGAAGGACATCATTCTAGTGAAGGATTTTGTCCCAATTTGAGGCCACGTTCTGGATTTTGAAAGATGGCTGGGACCAATGCAGATAAACTACCAAGTCCATTTCACCTCCTAGTCCGCCAAAGTACGTAGCGAGAAAGTACAGAAAGTACATAGCGACAGGAGTTACTTGGTGCTTAATTTACTTGATATGAACAAGTTTCCCTTTTGAAATGACTTCAATATGTATCAAACCACATTAAACATGCCTACTTTAAGACAGAATTTTTTTTCTGTCCTGCGTTTTAATTGGAAGGTATGTAATCAAACAAAGAAAGGTCCTTGAAGAAATCTGAAGTAAATAACAGTGTGATACCATCAATTTCTTAGAAATAATGTACAACCTGTGATTACTTTTTTAATCTCAGCAGTGCCAAATTCCATACAAAATAACCTCTCAGCCATAGTGCAGTTCATAGAAATCAATCAAATCAATCAAATGAAAAGTAGATTCAACACACAAATCTGAATGGAATTGCTTAAAATAAAAGCATCAAGCTTTTAAAAAATGCATTTTCAAATAATCCGCATTCCTACTTTTGCTACTTGTAGTGGAGACAATTTTAACAAAGAAATTCTCCATGAATTCAAGTTCCCCAATGTATTTTTAAATCAAAAATGAAAATGTTTGTGGAATACAACAAAAAAAATCATTTTAAAATAAATACGAAGAGAATGAGAGTCCCCACTTACTTTTCTGCCTCCTCAAATAACCTTGTCCCTATTTGGAAAGGTCCTTTGGTTTTGGTTTTGTTTACGATTCCTGGCCTTAAAGTCTATGCAGACAAATGAAGTCAAATTTACTTTTTATTTTTTTAATTTTTTTCCTTGGAGCATTATTGGCACACAATGTTACATTAGTTTTAGGTATACAGCCTAGCGATTCAGCATCTCTGTACGTTATGCTGTTCTCACCACAAGCGTCGCTACAATCTGTCACCTTACAGCAGTATTCTAATATTACTATTACAATATCATGGACTATAATCTCTATGCTGTGCTTTTTATTTCCATGATTTACACAGCGTTGCTTTTGTGTTTACATTTTTAAGGGTTCCAGCGATAATTGGTCATACTGGTGGGGTCTTTGTGAAACTCAACAAAGAATCAACATTCCAGAGACATTTCCAAGAGCACATTTGATAAGAACCTGTAATGAAAAGTCTGCCACTTGCTCTACCTATGTGGTAACCTCATTTTCCTTCCCTTCCGCTCTGACCTGCCTTGTCAATATCCTATTCCTACCTACCAAGTACAGGGAACTTGCCTTTGCCGCTGTCAACAATGGTCTGAAGCAAGAACAAGTCTATATCTTTGTCATGGGTGCCATCTTCTACTGTTCCCAAAGTCACAGACACTCCATAATCAGAGCTGTGCTGGATGCTGTGTCTGGGATGGAAGAATAGCTCTTACATTGGGTCACCTGCTTGTCCCTAGAGTTTCACAATCTTTTTATAGAAAAGAGTTCACTTAACCTCTCTATATGCTCCACAACGTGACAGTGCCTTATGAAAACAAAATATTGTCACAATTTGGTACTGACCCCTCTAATCAGATGATGATTAAATCCAGAACAAGGAACTCAAATCCAGTTCCAAGTGCAAGCTGAGTAGACTATGGATGTCCAGCCCCCTCTTCTACCACTTTCTCATCTTCTCCAGTGGTCCTTATAAAAACAAGTGTTCACGCATAGTGATATACGCAAATAGATAATATGAAGGAGGAGTGTCCACATGCACAGTATGTAGCACCATACTCCGGCTATAGCTAGAGAAAATAGCATGTTATGCATATAAAAAGAAACTTCTTTGTATACTTAACTGAAAACCTTAATAGCCTAACAAAGCAGGTGACTGTCTTCCAGGAAGAGTAGTCCTTGATCAAGCATGTGGTCAGTATATCATATAAATAACTATACTACCATATTATATTGCTATGAAGTAGTAAATAATTACCTATAATTCTCCTTACTTGTTTATTAGACTGAGGAATCAAGGATTTCTCATGACTGTCTCACCAGGAGTAGGAATGATTTCTGCAGAGGACCCAGATAGTTTTTTTGTACCATTCTATTTTATCACAGATCTAGTTGCTATCCTTTGTAATTGTAGGTTTTTAAAGTTAATGAGAGTTTATAATGTCTGAAACTGCTTCTTATGGCAGAGGGTTTGGGAAAGACCATCAACTCTCTCTTATATGAGATGAAAAAAACAAGTCAGCTGAGAAAGTAATGGCACAACTAACCAAAACATAGCTGTGGAAACCAGAACATGGAACTCAGGATCAGAAGAGAAGACAAAAGCTGGAAGCAATGGAGAGCATTTCTAGGCCAAGACAGAAAATTAAACTCATTGTCTATTTCCTAGCTGTATTTTTTTAAAATTTTTTAACATTTATTTATTTTGGACAGAGAGACAGAGCGCTAGCAGAGGAAGGGCAGACAGAGAGGGAGACACAGAATCTGAAGCAGGCTCCAGCCTCTGAGCTGTCAGCACAGAGCCCGATGTGGGGCTCTGACCCACAAAGCATGAGCATGACCTCAGCTGAAGTTGGACCTTAACCAACGGAGCCACCCAGGCGCCCCACCTAGCTGTATGTAGAGCAGCAGAGAAAGAGCAGACCTCCTCGTTTCAACGTTAGAGTGGAATCAGACCAAGCTTTCTTATCTCTACTGGTTAGTAGTATTGATGCATGATATCATTTTCCTATGGTGAAAAGGGGCTTCCTATGATCATTCTTTTATCTTGTGTATTTAACTAAGTTGTTGAAAAATGAATCTAGTATTTCCTCAAAGACATTTGGAAGTCCATAGTTTCAGTTGACTTGACACAGCAGGTCATTGGGATGTGGGACTGATGTTGTAAGCATGTGTATATGAAAACAAATTTAAACTTTTGTGATATTGCTGAGGTCTTGTGTGGGTATTAAGGAACCACAGGGTTGTTTATCCATTCAAAAATTAGGGTTATGGCCTAGAAAATCCTAACCCTTTTTCTTTAAAACATGTACACAACTGCAGGCATCATCTGACTATTAGCTCAATTTGTTCCCTTCAACTTTTACTTTGACCCTTTGTCTTTGCTTCTTGCTTGATCCTATGACTATTCTTTCAGTAAGACTATAAAACCTGGACCCAAATGTGGATTACACTAAATGAAGTTTAAATTCTACAGCCTGGCTAGTATACTATAAAAGAAGGCATCCACATTTTTAGGGGAGATTGGATTGATACAGGGAATTTATCATGTAAAGCCTGGTCCACCAATTCCAAACTCTGTCCGCAGGATGATCTGAAGGACACTGCTCCTACTAAAGGGAGTGAGAAGTATGTTTGTGAGGGGAGCTCTAGTTTTTATGAATAACTTTGGGATGGATATTTTTTGTAAGCCACCCTTGAAGATGGAATTTCTGCCATTGAATTAGGCTCCACAATCATAATAAACTGTGGCGTATACCTGTCTTATAAAACCATGATGTTCAATGGTATGCACAGCAGTGCTCCATTAACAAGTGACCTGGTCTATAAAATTTTAGGTCCAAGTATATCCTGAAGGCATAAAAAAGTCCCATGAATATTTTGGGTTAGATGTCTATGTCTCCTACCCCTGCTGTTTCTCCTCCTCCCTTTCAGTCTGCTTCTTTGACCTCATAGGGATTTCCCTATGAAAATTTGACTAAGGCAAAAGAATGAATCTGGTTGATAGGTGGTTCTATATGATAATGGTAAAACTACATAAAATAGATGAATACAAAAATACAGCCCCATTCCAGGGTGTCCTTGAAGGATCATTGTGAAGGAAAATTCTTTTAGTGGGCAGACCATTGAGCAATGCATTTGGCTGTTCATTTTGTCTGAAATGTGAGATGTTCAGACTCAGGGATCTACAGTGATTTATAGGCAGTGAATAATGGTTTTGCTAAATGACCAGAGTCTTTCAAATAACTGGTCTGGAAAATTGGTACAATAAGTTCTGGAGTAAAGGTATGTGGGAAAATCTTTACAAAGGGGCAGAGAATATGGGGCGCCTGGGTGGCTCAGTCAGTTAAGCCTCCAACTCTTGATTTTGGCCCAGGTCATGATCTCATGGTTCTTGGGATCGAGCCCCACATTGGGCTCTGCACTGACAGCGTGGAGCCTGCTTGGGATTCTCTCTTCCTCTTTCTTTGCCCATGCCCCACTTGCTCTCTCTCTCTCTCCCAAAATAAATAAATATACTTTGAAAACCAAAAAACAAACAGCTACAAAAAAATGGGCAGAGAATATAAAAATACTTGTGACCCATGTAAATGTTCACCAAAAGGTAATCTAAGATTAAAGGTATTTTAATAGTTTTGTGGAGAAGATAACCATTTTTGTCAGTATTAGTCAGATTGTTCCATCACAGTCACAAGTGGCTGTGTTGGCAGGGGTATTATTTATGGGATCAGTAATGTAATCTTACACTCCTAATGACCTGTCTGGCAGCAACCATCAATGAGTGACCAATATATTCTGGAAAAACAGGATTCTTTGAGCATTAATCTACACCTTGTGGGAGGTCGATTGCATTGGAACACACTTCTCATGGAAGGGAGAGTGCGTTAGTATCACTGGATAAGCACTTATTCTAGATACAGATTTTTATTCTCTGTTCACATTGTTTTTGGCAGAACCCCATTCATGTATTTATAGAATGCCTTAATAACCATGGTATTCCACTGAACACTGCTTTTGACCAAACAACTAATTTTAAAGCAAGTGAAGTGTGACAGTTGGATCACACAAATGGAACTCACTGATCTTACCATGTTCCCTATCATCCTGAAGCAGTTGTCCTGAGAGAATAGTGAAATGACATTTTGAAGACTCAAATACAACCACACTTGGAAGTATCTTGAGGGGTTGGGCAATTTCCTTAGGATGTAGTATCACTCAATCAGGGATTAACATGTGATGTTGTTTCATCCTCGTCAGTATTCACAGGTCTGAGAAACAAAGATGGAAACGGGAGTTATTTCTCTTTTATGCCTCAGTCATTTGCTGACAAAAATTTTGTTTACAATAATTGTGACTTTGGGTTTTTCTGATCTAGGCATTTTAGTTCACAAGAGAGGAACGCCTCTGCCAGGGCTCACATCAAGGGTTCCATTAAAATTTGAAGTTGAAGTTGCTGTTTAGTCAATTTGGGTTCCTTGTGTTAGTGAACTGATGGACAAACAAGGGGGCCATTGTACTGGCTGTGGGGAATAATTCTTTTATCCTGGAGATATTAGAGCTACTAGCAAATAAATGGGATTAAGAAGGCAATGGAGAGGATTGCCTATGACAAATGATAAAAGGCAATGGGAAACCACAATTCTGTTCAGGCAGGACTGATAATGGACCAAACCATTCAGGAAACAAAGTTTGGATCACTCTACCAGGCAAAAAATTAACAAACCAACAAAATGATTGCTGAGAGGAAACGCTATGAAGAATGGCTAGTCAGTCAATGAAGATAGTTATAAATAGCAGTTAGGAGCACATGAACAGTTACAGAACTGAGGATTATAATAGTTATTAATACTTCTTCCTATTCTGGTATAAATCTACTCGTAAACACATTAATTAATTAATTAATTAGCATTTTCCCCTCTCCCATTCCCCTGTAATCTGACATAAGATGTGTTATGTTATCTCCTATCTCAGTTTTTAAGTTATGAACTATCAAAGGGTCAATGTGGTTCATCTAGAAAAGAACATCACCCAAGGTGGGTAGAGAGAATGTATCCTTTTTAAGAAAGAATTAGTATGTTTTTGACTGTGCAAGGGAAACTTATATAATTTTAGGCAGAAGCACCACTTGGCTGTTATTTTTCCTGAGAGACTAAGTAGGGCTAAAAGAAGTATGTACAGATGCCAGCTTGACAAAGGGTCAACTTTTGTGGTGTTCTGTTGTGCCAACGTAGCCAAGTTGGAGCTCACCTTCCCTTTGCAGATCCAGATTAGAGGCGGCCACAATCGAAGTTTGTGCAAGATTTGGAAGAAGAGGTGAATGAGAAGATTTTTTAGGCACTGAGTTTGGCATAAGGTGCCTAACACTGGCAAAGCACACATGTTGTTTCTGTTCTGTTAATTCTGAAACTGGCATGAGACAGCATCCAGGCCTGCAGCTCTACCAGCTTCCTAAATATCTCCTCTTTTAATTTCTCTATGCCATGGACCAGATGTACATATAGTTCTGTGGTGAATGATGAACAGTGCCAGCTTCTTCCGTAGGTCATTTACGTTATCAAGATTCTGAGATAGGGGAACTGAAGGACTCCAGAAAAATCTGCTTTTTTGCTCCTTTTCCTGTTTCTATTCTTGCTAGGACCTGTACCCCACTTTACACATGTCTCATAGAGCAAATAGGGTATGTCCTCCTTGTCAGAGACAGGAGTTAATGATATCTTTAGAGTCTTCCAGCACAATAGATAAGATCTAAGGAAGGACGAGGTGAGAATGACTGGACAAAGCCATCATATGCACATTCTAGACCACTGGCACTAGATATGTAGATGCCGAGACCCTCTCATTCCAAGGAACGATTTTCTTATGAAGGACACCTGGGCCCATAATTTTGTTCTGACTTGCTTCTAGATGCATAAGAGGACATGTATACCAGACCACAGTTCTTAATAAAAAACCTGGACCCTGAGCAAAGATGAGACTCTCTCTCCTTTCCTTTCTGAGTCTCTCAGACACTCTCTCTGTACTTGTACTGTCTCTATATTTTCAATAAACTCTGCTCCCACTTCCTGGTAACTGTGTTTAATTTCTAACTTTGAGTAGCCAGGGACCCTCTTGGCTGGACCTGTGGGACTCCCTTCTAGGTCCTTGGACCTGGTTTGCCTGCACCATCTCAATGGGGTAAAACACAGAGGTAACTTTTATTTTACCTTTGTGTATTCCAGTTAATTTTTATTCAGCTCCAAGTTACATTCAAGGCTGACCTGTCATGATGTCAGTCCCAATGCTAGACAAAAAAGCAACAGCTTTGTATAGACTCATTAACTCCCATAATTGTGTTAGGTCTAATCCCTGTAATAATTCCCTTTTGCTATAGCACCCATTTGGTCTGCTTCTTTGATCAAACCCTTACTAGGGCCTTGTAATGTTTATGTTTATGTGTTTAATGCCTAACTATGCTTAGCATTAAGAAAATCCTTCATAGGGGTGCCTGGGTGGCTCAGTCAGTTAAGCATCCGACTTCTACTGAGGTCACGATCTCACAGTTTGTGGGTTTGGGCCCCATGTCTGGCTCTGTGCTGACAGTGCAGAGCCTGGAGCCTGCTTCGGATTCTGTGTCTTCCTCTCTCTCTCTATTCATCTTCTGCTTGCTTTCTCTCTCTCAAAAATAAAAGATTCTTTAAAAAAATTAAAAAAAAAGAAAATCATAAATCCTGGCTGACTGGTGATGATGATGGTACTTGATGACTCTCCCTACACTCATGTTTCTCAAGAACTTGATTTACATTTCTGCTCTACTTTCCTTACTCATTTTTAGCCTCTAAGACCTCAGCAAGTGACCTTATCCCTAGATGGGACTGTCATACCTCTAGAGGGAGGTATGTCATACCTCTAGAGGGAGGTATGTCATACCTCTAGAGGGAGGCATCAGAAAAAAACTACAATAATGGAGAGATGGGTACACAATATATATGTAATAGAGTAACATGAAATCCCTCTGGAATTTTAAGGCTTATGTTTCTTCAAAATCAAAAGATGTGTTATAACTTAATAGGCAAAACAATAGCATTACGTCACATTAAAAGCAAAATTGTGAAAATCTCTGACCACTATTATAATATTTATATTACACACTGGATATTTGTTCACTCCATTTCCAATTTTCAGGATCTTCCACATTTTTTAAACCTACTAGAGGAATTTTAACATGTTGCTTCCTTCTCAGAAACCCTTGTTTTTATAACCCTTGCCATACAATTATACCTCGGGTACATGTTTTTTTTAAAGGTCCTGTTATTTAGTTTTGGTAATAGCAACAAATAAGAAGACAATAGTCATAGTTCCCAAGAAAAAAGTCCACATGAGGAAGAAGCAGGGTTGGTCAAGAGGGTTCTAGGGCATAGATGTCTGCCACCTGGCCCTGGAATGGCCTGGAGTATGAGAGCCTGATAATGAAGGTTGTTGAGGGTGTGAACTCCAGGTTGTTTAGTTTGCCACTTGAAAAGCATGCTTCTGGGTCAGTTGTTTGCTATCTCTAATCCCTCCAGTTTCAGCAAGGCCCCAGATGTCAAAGCATCAGAATACAGGAGGGGAGGGGGGAGGCGGAAGACATGGTTAATACATTATTGACAGTATCATTCATGGTTGATTAAAAAGTTGTCCTTACCAATGGTAGGAGGACAACCCTATTTTCAACCCAGAAATATCACAGTTTAAGAATCAGGCTGTTTTGTTATCAGTGACAAGAAAAAGTATTTCATATTGGCAATGTAAATTCAAGTTGTGAAAAAAACTGAGTACAGATAAGCACTTAGGTCTTTTCATTTTATTTCAAAAGAAGATCAGGAGCACCTGGGTGTCACAGTCAGTTAAGTGTCTGACTTTGGCTCAGGTCATTATCTTTCGGTTCATGAGTTTGAGCCCCCTGTTGGGGCTCTGTGCTGACAGCTCAGAGCCTGGAGCCTGCTTCAGATTCTGTGTCTCGCTCTCTTTCCGCCCCTTCCCAACTCGCACTCTGTCTCTCAGAAATAAATAAACATTAAAAAAAAATTTTAAGAAAAAGAAGGCCACACTGAAGAGTTCATAGTATTATTCTCACGTATTTTGGGTTGGGTAATTGTAGATAGGAAATGAGTATCAGAAAAGGCCTTGGCAGTCTTTGTACTTTGAAATGCTTGTAGATTTCACTGTAATTTAACGTCATGTAACCAGAAGAAAAAAACTCACAGTTTGGAAATTGCCAAAGTATTCATCAAGGAAACATTCTTGGGACCCAATTTTTCAGTAGGAGTAGGAAGTGGGTAAGCCATTCAGAAGCTCTGCACTACAGAAGCCCAGGCTATCCTCTAAGCCTGAAAGACAAGTCCTCTCCTAGCAGCCACGTATAGATGAATAATAGTCATTTTGTCTTGGAATAATTCTCTGAAATATGGAAAAAAGGAAAAGGGATTTTAATGACTGGTTTTATCTCATTTAAGAGATGCCTCCTGGAGCTAGGCATATTGTGAATTTCCTTTGATAAGGAAGAGGAAGGTTTCACCCACTTTTAATCTCCTAAATAATCAGTATCCTAAAAGGAAGTAATCTTATTCGAAAAAAATCACATCATGTTAATTATTCAGAAATTATTTTTCTGCAGATACTAATATGTATCTGGGAGTTTCACTTTTTTCTTCAAAGATATCATGAAATATTGCATTGAAAACGTGAACTTTAAAGTCAAATAATATCACCTAAAAAATTTGTTCTTCCTACCATTTAAGAATGTTGCCACCTTGGTTGAATACATTACCTAGTCGTTCAGCCTCCACTAATATAAAAGTTTATAAAATACCTACTTATAATATAAATCCAATATGTTATTACTATATGGATTATCTTACATAATATTGGATTTCTTTTACAGCTTGGCATGCTGTGATAACATTCCTCACAATGCCCGATTCTGATATAGTTTGAGGATGATTTCTTCTTTCTTTTCAAAGGTACATCATTAATAAGTGATTTTGAAGACATAACTATGTCAAAATGTACTATTCTATTTATATATTTTCTGGTTGCCCATAGATACATTAGATTGTGTACTTGATTCACTGATGATTCTACAAAGGCCTGGGACACCTTTGGCTAAGTTCTGTTTCTGGAAACAGATGGTTAGATTTGCTTGCCACTGTTTTAAAGGGCTGTCATCACTTTTAAGTGTCTCTGGGCTTTCTGGTGTTAATGCTATTTGTCTATTACAGTTGTTTTTAGACTTTTTTCTTATTCTCCTATTGTGCTTTCGTTCTTTTCTTTTTTTTTTGGTGGGGGGGATGAGAGTTAATTCTGTTCTGTTAATTACAATTCAGGGCCTCAGGCTCTCATGACACACAGACTCCCGATGTTAATAATAAATCGCTTTATGTTTCTTACCCATTGAAAATTTTAAGACAACACATTTAAACATAACACTGTTTAAAAACTTCTATTAATATTAAGCTGCTAAGAATTTTTATAATACCTTCTTGAATCTTTCCAGGATTGGAATTCACTAAAAGCAACCCCATTGTGCCAACACAGCGGTATGCTCAGCTAATCACAAGCATCAAGAATATTTTGAAGTTCTCCCTTGTAGGATTTATTCTTGTTTTGTTTGTTTTAATGAGTCATTCTCAGTGTCCTTGCCAACGCTTATTTTTAGTGCTTCATGATCTGATAATTGATATTATGAGTATTAAAGCTTATTTTTCCTTGCATATTAAGGTAGTTATGACTACATGCACTAGAAATTTCAACTTTTTCATGTATTTAATCTGCTCCTAGAAAATCCCTAGGGGGCTCCTGGGCGTCTCAGCCTGGTAAGTGTCTGACTTTTCGTTTCAGCTCAGGTCATGATCTCACAGTCCCTGGGATCTGCACTGTCAGCATGGAGGCTGCTTAGAATTCTATCCCTGTCTCTACCCCTCCCCTGCTCACGCTCGCTCCCTCTCTGAAAAATAAATAAATAAAGTAAAAGGGGGAGAAAAAAAAAAGAAAGTCACTTAGAGAGTGATTGCAAGTCTCTATCCATATAGACAATCTAGTATTTTCTGTATTGAGTGATACTTTTCACATTGGAAATAGCAAAGACAGAATAGAGATATAAGAGTGATCTCTCTGTGTTCCATAGATATCTGCCAATGGGAATCATAATTATTGGGGAAGGGTGTATAAGCCCCCTTCTCTGAATAAGAGATGAATTAGTAATTTTTGGTCAGTCTACTAAGAGAAGATTGTTATCTATTTCTTGCCTTCAAAGAACTCAACCAGTATTAGGGTGATTGTTACTAAAATTTGCCCTGATGTCTCATTTACTCATTCAGTCACTCAGCAAATATTTATTGAGTTTCTTTCCTAAGGTAGAGGCAGTGTTCTAGGCACTAGAGACAAAATGATGATCAATACATACATGGTCTTTATGTAGAGGTTATGGACTAGCAAAGGGAGGGACAAAATGTAAAGGAACATATTTCTGTGAGTTTGATAGTGGAGAAATTGACTTGGTTCACTTATTTAAGGAAAAGATGACTGAGCTAATGGAGGGATAGGGTTTAGTTTAAGAGGGAAGGAAAGAGCCTTCCAGGAAGGAGAAATTGTTTCTATAATGGACCTTAGATGCCAGAGAGCATGAGGACTGTAGACAAGCTGTGGGCTGGAGGGCAGGGTGTGCGCCTGACCAGCATGCTGGAGATGATCCTGTACAGTTAGGTGGGAGCCAGGCCATGCACAGTTTTGAGATTCGTGTTAAGACATTTTGTATCTTTTGTAAGAAAAAAGGCCACTGAAGAGTTCCCTCAGAGGAGGTGACATAACCAGATTCACAGTTTGAAAGAGTCCCTCTGACTGTGTTTCTCAACTATAGATATTCACTAAGTCACAGTGCTATGTTTTTCATATGTTTTTATGCATTTCATTTCTTTTCCATGGTTTTACTTTTTCCCCAGACATATAATTTTTTTAAAAGCAGATTAAACTGATTTGCCATTTGGTCGAATCCTCTCCTTTCAAAATTAGAAGGTCATGTATTTTAGTCTTGAGATGATGAAACTTGACTCAGTCACAAGGAACCGCCTGTACTTTTCTGGGGACAAAACTGTCTCTACATGGTGTTGCTTTGACATTTGATTAACTGCCATTTTTTTCCCTTTTGGCTGTTACTGATATTTGAAACATCTTACAGATTTGCTTTTTGTAATAACATCCTGTCCATCAGCTAGTTTCAATGTCGAGATTTGTGTGTGCAACTCCTACTGAAATCAATGGCAGCTCCGGGAACCAATCCAAAAGCAGACTTGGCTCAGAGTCGTCAGTGGTCTGTAGAAGTGACTTCATTTATTCTCTCAGTGTGATACATATAGACCATTCTCTGAATTTGTCTACGGACAATATCAATATGCCTAAAATCTAATGAAAAGAATATTTTATTATGTGTCTATGTCTACCATATATAGGATGGCAACTTCTTACCTTCTTTCCCTCCAGTATAAATCTTTATCCATATGACTTTGTTCAGTCAAATATCCATCATGAGGTATTTCAGAAGAGCGACTTGCAATGCCCTATTTGATATTTCTTCCATTTGCAGAAGCCCTACCAAATGTCAAAGTCTATATCAAGCATACTTTCCCTTTTAGAAACCGATTAAAGGGTTCATCTTTCTTTTTCATACCTGCTATTTTTCATCTTTTCTTAGTAACTATTTAGTAACTACCGACTAACACATATTTACCTGCAAGATTGTATCCTCCATAACACTATTTCCCCCTGAGAAGTTCTTCCTTCGTATTTGTGTCCCTGACCTTCAATATACATTACGCCTTCAGTGAGTGCTTTTTGAACGCATAGAGGGAAATTAGAATATTAGTAAGGGAAAAAATAGTGAGCCTAGTAGGAAGTATTGTGCCCATATTAAGAAAGAAAAAGTCTCCCTGTGTAGTATTGTTTATCATTGACTAATGAATACAGTAAATATGCAAGGAAGTAGGTAGATGTAGATAGATAGAGTGATGATAGGTGATATATTGATAGGCAGTAAGAAAAAGGGACCACATGAAAAATGTGAAAATTTTCTGTATGTGTTTTAGGAGAAAAAAGAATATCCAACTAAGAAGTTCACGTTTTCCCCTTTTCCACCTTATAATCCAAAAATAAGTATTGAAAAATAATAATTCTTCATTAATGAATGGTTGGTAGCATTAAATGTGATTCCTGGATTTGATTTTCCGGAAAGATGTGTTAGACTGACTGCACAAACATGTTTTCACAGACAGCCACTTTAAAAACAACAACAACAACAACAAAAACCAACTGACCAATCAAAATCAAATCCTAAACTCACACGCTGTAAAATAAGTAATTAGATTTGGAAATAGAAAGTCAAGTAAAAGTAAGTTTAAATCTGTCTGATCTTGGAATGACAAGTTTCCCTAAACTCTATGCCACTCATCTTTTGGTCATTTTGCTGCTTCCTTTCTTGGACAAATGTCTCACAAGAATTATGTTTATTTTACTTGTTTTCATTTCCTCCAATGCAACTCCTTTTCCAAGCCCAGGGATGATACACAAAATATCAGAGAACTGATTTTTTTCCCCCCTGCAGCATATTTGCATATTCTGTACCCTTGATTTCAGAATTTGGGATCATTTAGGTGGAGTCCAGGGACCAGTCTGTTAGGGTGGGTAGAAGTCTTTCTGGACCCACAGGCATCTCTTTAAATTAAGCAGGAAGCTTTTCTGCAATAAGCTGGTACCATAAAGGACCACCCTCCCTTGGATGAGGGTTGACAAGAATTAACCCCAACCATCGTCCCCAACACTAGTAAAGGCTGCGTTAAGACTGAGCAAAGTAACTAAAGAAAAAAAGGAAGGGAAACATATTTATTGTTATAAATTAAGGGGCACAATTAGGCTTTCACATGGATTTGTACCCCTGTGTGCAAGGACTACCTGGCCAAGGAAACCTCAAGCTACAAAATTGGTTGGAAGTGATCCCTGATGTGCTCCAAAGCACAATAAAGTCAGGGAAAAAAGACAATTACAAAAATCTACACATGTGTATCTTCCTCAACTTACAAAAGGGTTATGCCCCACCCCATAAGCCCATCATAATTTGAAAATATCATAAATTAAAAATGCATTTAGTACACCTAACCTGTGAACATTATTGCTTAGCTTAGCCCGCTTTAAATGTGATCAAAACACTTACATTAGCCAACAGTTGGATAAAATAATCTAACACAAAATCTATATTATAATAAAGTATTCAAAATATCATGTATTTTTTTTTTTAATATTCCACTGACAGTGAAAACAAGAATAGCTATAAGTATATCATTTGTGGACCCTCATAATCACATGGCTGACCGTCCGGCATTAGGAAAGAGTATCTTACCTCATATTGCTAACCTGGGAAAAGACCAAAATTCAAACTTTGAAGGGTGGTTTCTACTGAATGTGTTTCGTTTTCACACTATCATAAAGTCAAAAAACTGTATTTCAAACCATTATAAGTTGGGACTGACTGACTGTATTTGGAAATTAAGAAATATAGTTCTAGGCATTTCTAGGGAGTTATTTCGTATCTTTGAGCTGTGGGGTGGTGGGGTCTGGTTGGTTAGGGAAAAGGGCAGGAGGTGAACTCAATGTGGGGAATGGAGCTGGAGAAGAATTCAGATATTGGCAGCAGCTGTGAGGACAGCATTTTGGAGGTGGACCATCCTCATATATAGGCCTTCCTGACTGGATGAACAACAGTGCTATCCGAGGGAAGCCAGCTGGGTGGGAGATCACACATTCCCATGGCAGAACCAAGTGGGCCACCAGCAGCAGGAGCTGGACATCATTAAGCCCAACGGGTTCTGTAAAGTCCTGCTGTGGGGCAGAAGGCTAAGGCCTTGAAGGCACAGCATAGTTTCAAACACCCAGATGCTTCTGATATAGATTTGATGCATTGTGGAGGGCTAAGCCATTGTCATCCTATCCTCTGATGTCCTGCCTGCTCAAGATTCATGGAGTCAGTTGAGGCATATCCTGTGGATGTTGGCCTGGTTGAAGGTATTTTGGTAGTTAATAATCAAGACATCCCACACATGTTTCACCTGTACCTCTCAGTTGACACTGATTCCCATATCAGTGAGCCTTGAGAGTTTTTCAGGATGTGCATCTAGGGAAGATTAGGGTTAGAAAAGGACTTGGTTATAGTAGAGGATACAACCTTTATCATATTATCCTTCAAGGGGGTTCTGTCTGTCCACAAGAAGTTTGTGTTGTGAGAATCCCTCTAGGGGTTGAGCGTATTGTTGCTCTCACCTTGAATGGGCTACACTTCCAAGACCTTCTGAATGGCAAAATCAGCAAATGGCATTGAGGAAGGTTCCATTGGTAGAGCAACAAAAGGACATTTTCTGAGCCAGGAGACATTCTTGGATACTTTTGGAAATAATCCTTGAACTCCAGCAGCAGACTCCATGAGGCAGGTCCTAATAATGATACATGTGTACAATGGTGGGGTCTGAAGTTGCCTTTTCTGATCCTAAGAATACAACCACAACATCCTTTCATTATATATTACAAGGGGGCAGTAGGATAAGGTTGTTACACATATATGAATGGAAAACAGTATATTTTATTGAAATTCAAATGTATAGGTTATTGAAATTGCATTCCTAATATTTGTATCTACTACTTGATATTTCAAGAGTTTTAAAAATCTCTCTACTGAGAAAAGCCATAAAATAGATGTAAAAGTTTTTTTTATGGCTTTTAAACACTTTATTATTTTAGGTTAAAATATACTTTTTTCTAAAATATGATTTCACTTTAAAATGAATTATATACACATACCTAATTAAATGCATTTTATTTGAGGAGTAAGTCACTTTTTAAGAAAAGAAAATGATGAATATATTATATATATTTCTTTAGCACAGGTGAATAAATTTTTTTATATTTTGGAAAGAAGAGTCTGTGATTAATGGAGATATTTTTATTCATATTTATTTATTTGTTTTTTAAAGGTTTTGTGTGGACACGTGGTGTTTTGTTTTGTTTTTGTTTCTGTTTTAATGTATTTATTTTATAATTTATGTCCAAATTAGTTAGTATAGAGTGCAACAATGATTCCAGGAGCAGATTCCTTAATGCCCCTTACCCATTTAGCCCATCCCCTCTCCCACAACTGCTCCAGCAACCCTCTGTTGTCTGTATTGAAGAGTGTCTTATGTTTTGTCCCCCTTCCTGTTTTTATATTATTTTTGCTTCCCTTCCCTATGTTCATCTGTTTTGTATCTTAAATTCCTCATATGAGTGAAGTCATATGATATTAGTCTTTCTCTGACTAATTTTGCTTAGCATAATACCTCTAGATAATACCCTCTAGTTCCATCCACATAGTTGCAAATGGCAAGATTTCATTCTTTTTGATTGCCAAGTAATACTCCATTGTATATATACATATATATATATATATATATATATATGTATATATACAACTTCTTCTTTATTCATTCATCTGTCTATGGGCATTTTGGCTCTTTCCATACTTTGGCTATTGTTGATAGTGCTGCTATAAACATGGGGGTGCATGTGTTCCTTCGAAACAGCACACCTGTATCCCGTGGATAAATGCCTATAGTGCAATTGCTGAGTTGTAGGGTAGTTCTATTTTTAGTTTTTTGAGGAACATCCATATTGTTTTCCAGACTGGCTGCACCAGTTTGCATTCCCACCAGCAGTGCAAAAGAGATCCTCTTTCTCCGCATCCTCACCATCTGTTGTTGCCTGAGTTGTTAATGTTAACCATTCTGAAAGGTGTGAGGTGTTATCTCATTGTGATTTTGATTTGTATTTCCCTGATGATGAGTGATGTGGAGCATTTTTTCTTGTGTCGGTTGGCCATCTGGATGTCTTCTTTGGAGAAGTGTCTATTCGTGTCTTTTGCCCATTTCTTCACTGGATTATTTGTTTTTTGGATGTTGAGATTGGTAAATTCTTTATAGATTTTGGATACTAACCCTTTATCTGATATGTTGTTTGCAAATATCTTATCCCATTCTGTTTGTTGCCTTTTAGTTTTGCTAATTGTTTCCTTTGCTGTTCAGAAGCTTTTCATTTTGATGAGGTCCTATTGGTTCATTTTTGCTTTTGTTTCCCCTGCCTCCAGAGACGTGTTGACTAAGAAGTTGCTGTGGCCAAGATTAAAGAGGTTTTTGCCTGCTTTCTTCTTGAGGATTTTGATGGCTTTCTGTCTTACATTGAGGTCTTTAATCCATTTTGAGTTTATTTTCATGTATGGTGTAAGAAAGTGGTCCATGTTCATTCTTCTGCATGTCGCTGTCCAGTTTTCCCAGCACCACTTGCTGAAGAGACTGTCTTTATTCCATTGGATATTCTTTCCTGCTTTGTCAAAGATTAGTTGGCCATACTTTTGTGGGTCCATTTCTGCGTTCTCTATTCCGTTCCATTGTCTGAGTGTCTGTTCTTGTGCCAGTACCATAATGTCTTGATGATCACAACTTTGTAATACAGCTTGAAGTCCAGGATTGTGATGCCTCCTGCTTTGGTTTTCTTTTTCAAGATTGTTTTGGCTATTCGGGGTCTTTTCTGATTTCATACAAATTTTAGGATTATTTTTTCTAGGTCTGTGAAGAATGCTGGTGTTATTTTGACAGGGATTGCATTGAATTAGTAGATTGCTTTGGGTAGTATTGACATTTTAACAATATTTGTTCTTCCTATCCAGGAGCATGGAATCTTTTTCCATTTTTTTTGTGTCTTCTTTAATTTCTTTCATAAGCTTTCTATAGTTTTCAGTGTATAGATTTTTCACCTCTTTGGCTAGATTTATTCCTAGGTATTTTATGGTTTTTTGTGCAACTGTAAATGGGATCAATTCCTTAATTTCTCTTTCTGTCGCTTCATTGTTGGTGTATAGGAATGCAACTAATTTCTGTGAGTTGATTTTACATCCTGCAACTTTGCTGAATTCATGAATCAGTTCTAGCGGTTTTTTGGTGGAATCTTTTGGGTTTTCTATATAGAGTATCATGTCATCTGCGAAGAGTGAAAGTTTGATCTCCTCCTGGCCAATTTGGATGCCTTTTATTTCTTTTTGTTTTCTGATTGCAGAGGCTAAGACTTCCAATAATACGTTGAATAACAGTGGCGAGAGTGAACATCCCTGTCTTGTTCCTGACCTTAGGGGAAAAGCTGTCAGTTTTTCCCCATTGAGGATGATATTAGCATTGGGTCATTCATATATGGCTTTTATGATCTCAAGGTATGCTCCTCTATCCCTACTTTCTTGAGGGTTTTTATCAAAAAAGGATGCTGTACTTTGTCAAATGTTTTCTCTGCCTCTATTTAGAGTATCATATAGTTCTTGTCCCTTTTTTTATTGATGTGATGAATCACATTAATTGTTTTGCGGATATTGCATCCCAGGTATAAATCCCACTTGGTCGTGGTGAATAATTTTTTAATGTATTGTTGGATCCGGTTGGCTAATATCTTGTTGAGGCTTTTGCATCCATATTCATCAGGGAAATTGGTCTATAGTTCTCTTTTATAGCGGGGTCTCTGTCTGGTTTTGGAATCAAGGTAATGCTGGCTTCATAGAAAAAATTTGGAAGTTTTCCTCCCATTTCTATTTATTGGAATAGTTTCAAGAGAATAGGTGTTAACTCTTCCTTAAATGTTTGGTAGAATTCCCCTGAAAGCCATCTGGCCCTGGACTCTTGTGTTTTGGGAGATTTTTAGTTACTAATTCAATTTCTTTACTGGTTATGGGTCTGTTCAAATTTTCTATTTCTTCCTGTTTCAGATTTGGTAGTGTATATGTTTCTATGAATTTGTCCATTTCTTCCAGATTGCCCATTTTATTGGCATAGAATTGCTCATAATATTTTCTTATTATTGTTTTTATTTCTGTTGTGTTGGTTGTGATCTTTCCTCTTTCATTCTTGATTTTATTTATTTGGGCCCTTTCCTTTTTCTTTTTGATCAAACTGGCTAGTGGTTTATCAATTTTGTTAATTCTTTCAAAGAACCAACTTCTGGTTTCATTGATCTGTTCTACTGGGTTTGGTTTTTTTTTTTTTTTGGTTTTGATAGCATTAATTTCTGCTCTAATCTTTATTATTTCCTGTCTTCTGCTGGTTTGGGGTTTTATTTGCTGTTCTTTTTCCAGTTCTTTAAGACGTTAGGTTAGGTTGTGTATCTGAGATCTTTCTTCCTTCTTTAGGAAGGCCTGGATTGCTATATACTTTCCTCTTATGACCACCTTTGCTGCATCCCAGAGGTTTTGGGTTGTGGTGTTATCCTTTTCATTGACTTCCATATACTTTTTAATTTCCTCTTCAACTGCTTGGTTAGCCCATTCATTCTTTAGTAGGATGTTCTTCAGTCTCCAAGTATTTGTTACTTTTCCAAATTTTTTCGTGTGGTTGATTTCATAGTATTGTGATCTGAAAATATCCACAGTATGATCTCGATCTTTTTGTACTTGCTGAGGGCTGATTTGTGTTCCAGTATGTGGTCTATTCTGGAGAACGTTCCATGTGCACTGGAGAAGAATGTATGTTCTGCTGCTTTAGGCTGCAATGTTCTGAATATATCTATTAAGTCCATCCGGTCCAGTGTGTCATTCAAAGCCATTGTTTCCTTGTTGATTTTTTGATTAGATGATTTGTCCATTGCTGTGAGTGGGGTGTTGAAGTCTCCTACTATTATGGTATTACTATCGATGAGTTTCTTTATGTTTGTGATTAATTGATTTATATATTTGGGCGCTCTCACATTTGGTGCATAAATATTTACAATTGTTAGGTCTTCTTGGTGGATAGACCCCTTGATTATGATATAATGCCCTTCTGCATCTCTTGATACAGTCTTTATTTTAAAGTCTAGATTGTCTGATAATAAGTATGGCAATTCCGACTTTCTTTTGTTGACTGTTAGCATGATAGATGGTTCACCATCCCCTTATTTTCAATTTGAAAGTGTCTTTAGGTCTAAAGTGGGTCTCTTGTAAACAGCGTATAGATGGATCTTGTTTTCTTATGTTACCCTATGTCTTTTGATAGGAGCATTGAGTCCATTGACGTTTAGAGTGAGTACTGAAAGATATGAATTTATTGCCATTATGATGATTGTAGAGTTGAAGTTTCTGGTGGCGTTCTCTGGTCCTTTTTAATCTTTGTTGCTTTTGGTATTTATATATATATATATATTTTTTTTTTCCCATCTTTTCTGCCCTCAGAGCGTCCCCCTTAAAATTTCTTGCAGGGCTGGTTTAGTGGTCACAAATTCCTTTAATTTTTGTTTGTCTGGGAAACTTTTTATCTCTCCTTCTATTTTGAATGACAGCCTTGCTGGATAAAGAATTCTTGGCTGCATACTTTTCTGATTCAGCACACTGAATATATCCCTCCACTCCTTTGTGGCCTGCCAAGTTTCTGTGGATGGGTCTGCTGCAAACCTCATCTGTCTTCCCTTGTAGGTTAGGGACTTTTTTTCCCTTGCTGCTTTCATGATTCTCTCCTTGCCTGAGTATTTTGTGATTTGACTATGATATGCCTTGTTGATGGTCTTTTTTTGTTGAATCTAATGGAGGTCCTCTGTGCTTCCTGGATTTTGATGTCAGTGTCTTTCCTGAGGTTAGGAAAGTTTTCTGCTCTGATTTGCTCACATAACCCTTCTACCCCTATTTCTCTCTCTTCTTCTTGGACCCCTATGATTCTGATGTTCCTTTTTAATGAGTCACTGATTTCTCTAATTCTTAAATTGTGTCTTTTGCCTTGATCTCCCTCTTTTTTTTCTGCTTCATTATTCTCTATGAGTTTGTCCTCTTGTATCGCTGATTTTCTGTTCTGCTTCATCCATCCTTGCCGCTGCTGCATCCATCCATGATTACAACTCAGTTATAGCATTTTTAATTTCATTCCGGCTACTTTTTACTTCTTTTATCTCAGCAGAAAGGGATTCTAATCTATTTTCGACTCCAGCTAGTATTCTTATTATTGTGATTCTAAATTCTGGTTGAGACATCTTGCTTGTATCTGTGTTGGTTAAATCCCTGGCTGTCGTTTCTTCGTGCTCTTTATTTGGGGTGAATTCTTTTGTTTTTCATTTTGAAGGGAGAAAAGGAATTAATGAGGTAGAAAAATTGAAATTAAAAGAAAATAAAATTTTAAAAATATTAAAATTAAAAATTAATTTTTAATTACATACAAAAATTGAATAGATGATGCTAGATCCTAGATGTCTTTTGGTCTGGGTGTTGAAAGAGGTTTGACAGATTAGAGAAAAAAAGGGGGGGGAGAGGAAATCGTTGGAGAATTTGAAAAAATGAATACACTGAAGTAGACTAAAATGAGATGATGGGGGTAAAATAGAATTTTAAAAATATATACAAAATTAAGAATATAGTAGAAAAAAGTAAAGAAAAATATTTTTAAGAAAAATTAAAAATAAATATGATTTTTTCTTTTTCTGTATTCAAGAAAAAAGAAAAGAAACGAAAAAGAGGAAAAAAGGTTAAAAAAAGAGAAAAGAAAAAAGGAAATCATTTGAAAATTTGAAAAAGTGAATACACTGTAGTAGACCAAAATAAAATGATGGAAGTAAAATAGAATTTGAAAAAAAAATACATAAAAGCAAAAAATATAGTGAACAGATTAAATAAAAATATTTTTAATAGAAATTGTAAGTAAAAATGAAGTTTTTCTCTTTCTGCATTAAGAAAAAGAAAAGAAACTAAAAAGAGAAAAAAAGAAAAAGAAAGAAAAAGAAAGTAAATTGTTTGAAAATTTGAAAAGGTGAATATACTCAAGTAGACTAAAATAAAATGATGGAAGTAAAATAGAGTTTGAAAAAAATTACACAAAAGTAAAAAATATAGTAATATAAATTAAAGAAAAAAATTTTGAATAATAGAAAATAAAAATGAAATTTTTCTCTTTCTGTATTATAGAAAAAGAAAAGAAGTGTAAAAGAGAAAAAGAAAAAAAAAGAAAATTGAATAGATGAACCTGCTAACAGATTGAAGTAGGACTGAAATTACTTCGTTTTCCCCTAGAAGTCAGTCTATGTAGCGCTTTATAGTCCATAAGCTAAGCAGGCGTTGAGACTTGTGTTCTTGAAGAGTGAAGTTGGCCCAGTTGGGCGGGGCTCAGTATAACAGCTCCGCTCTCCACTAGATGGCGCTGCTTACCTACTGGGGTGGATTGTTGCGGCGCTGGAAGGTGCGTATGCGCATGCGCGGGAGCAGTGAAAATGGCGCCACCCAGCTACCCAGTCTGTTCTCCCAGATCAGCAGTCACGCACCCGTTCTCTATCTTCAGCCTTTGTCCATTCCCCACTTTTTCACTGTCCGTGACCAGGCCCCAGGCAGTATCTCTCTCCCGAGTTTTGTCTTACATGCGGCTGTTTTTCCCAGCCCCTTACTTCTGGAGGACTGCGGCTTTGACCCATTCTGCCCCTCTGTGGGAGGGTCTCACCCAGCAATGACCGAATGTCAGCTGCACCCAGGAACACTTGCTGGACCCTGCTGCTGCTGGTGCCCCGAGACCACGGCCAGGTGCCACCCCGCCCCAGAAAAAGTTCGCGAGATAGTGTAGCAGCAGCGTTTCAGGGATTATGGAAAATCACAACACACATCTGGCACTAGGCTTCACCCTTAATGACCTTGTTCCAGCACCAGCGAATGTGGCCATTTTCTGGGGTCTACTGGGACCAGGTGGCTTCAACAGTCTCTACTGAATGTCCTTCCAGCGGTGGAACAGCTTTTCCCCGTGTGGCCCGAGAACCTCCTGGACCCCACTCTGTTCCTGGGGATTCACCCTTCCCACGAGAGCACCGTCAGTTATGGAGCTGCGGAGTTGCAGCCTTTGCGCTCCCCTTGTTTTCAGTTTTAATGGAATTTAAACCCTCTCCTTTCTCCTTTCTCCCTTTTTAGTTTAGTCCCTGTGGCTGTTCCCAATTTTCCACTTTCTCTCCAGCTGCTTTTGGGGAAGGATATTTTCCCCATATTCTCCCCCCCTCCCCAGTCTCTGTCCTCTCTCCACCTGCAAAAGTGGTTCCCTACCCTCACGGCTTTTCACTCCCCAAATTCACCTTTCTGTGCCTTGTACCTGCTGAATTCTGTGGTTCAGGTTGTGCAGATTGTTGTGTTACTCCTCCAATCAGTTTTCTAGGTGTGTAGGATGGTTTAGTGTTGGCCTGGCTGTATTTCATGGACGCGAGACACACAAAAAAATTCCATGCTGTTCCACCATCTTGGCTCCTCTGAAAAAGTTTCTTATGTTTGCACCAAGAAGGGAGCAAGTTATATATTTTTTGGAAAAATTCAGGAAACTATAGAGGCTTTGTTAGTGTGACTGGGATGATCTAAACCAGCTTCTTAGATGTTTATGACAGTGAAAGCAAAGTTAGTTTATTTTGTACATGGTCTGATTCACACTCACATAGAAAAACAAAAGTGTGAAGAGAATAGTTTCCTTTATTGCATGTTATATTCTCTAATATTTTCTCCTTTATTATATTTTATAACAAAAAATTAGCTGTAACCCATAAAGCTGATGTCATTACCCAGTAATGGGTCATGTTGTCCAGTTATAAAAACAGTGATCAAACAGGAACCATATAGAAATCACACTTGGTCTATGTTGTTCTGGTTATTTTCCTCCTACATAATGGTCATTTCCAAAAAAACAAGCCTTTTGAATTACTTCCAGCAAAACTTCATGGAAACTTCTGTTTTCCTTCTCTGATACAAATCACTGCAATTATATGAGGTATGATATTATTTGAGCTCCTTTGGCTGATTTCTACAATATAACTGTACAAACTGACTTACATTTGTGACACTTCCTCAGAAAGAATCAATAAATAACTACCTAACATTTAGGAGAAAAAGAAAGAAAAAATTACTTCCAAACAATTAAATGTGGTGCCTTATCTAGGCAAAAAAGTAGTGGTAGAGGACATCATTGGGATAAGTGGCAAATTTCAAGTAGTTAATGTGAATTACATAGCAGTACTGCATCCAAATTAGATTTCCCGATTATGAGAATTCTGTAGTAGTTATATAAGAGAATGTCCTTGTTCTTGGAAAATACATATTGAAGTATTTCAGAATAAAGGTGTAGTATGTCTGAAATTTCCTCTCCAATGGCTAATAATTCAGGAAAAAAAAGTACGAGGATGTGCACATGTTGAGAAAGAGAATCATGAAAAGATAAACAGGCAAAAAGGTAACACTTGTTGAATCTGGCTGACAGATGCCAGATTTATACCATTCTTCATACCATTCACACAATTTTAATATATTTTTGAATTATATCAAAGTAAAAATCTAAAAAGAAATAAATATACTTCTAAAAAACCTATGGTTCATGGATGAAATCATAATGGAAATTAAAAAATGTTTTGATCTGAATGATAAAAATGGTGCTTTAGCATGTAGGTAAAAAAAGAACATAGGAGGAGATTTTCAGCTTTAAATGCATAGCTTTAAATAGCCATCTCAAGATGTTGGAAAAAAAAAATTCACCCTCCCCAAGAAGACACAATTGAAAGAAAAAAATAATAAAGAATAGAAATTAATAAAATAGAACACAAACAATAGAGCGGACCAACAATTCCAAAAGTTGCTCTTTTGAGAAGTTAAATTAAATTGACAAAACTTCTGGCAAGATTCATCTAGTGAGAAAGAGAAGACAACAATAATCGAGTCAGAAATAAAGCGGGTTATAACTGGAGGTGGTGCAGACTTAGATATATAGGAAGAGCCAATGGTTTTCATGAAAAGCTCTTCAAAGCATTAAATTTAAAAAAGTATATCTAAGTTTTCTATACTTTACTGTAGGGATGTTTGTTTGTTTGCCTTTTAGTTTATTTATTTTTAGAGAGAGAAAGACAGGGAAGGGCACAGAGAGAGAATCCCAAACTGACTCGATACTGTCAGTGCAGAGCCCAGCACGGGGCTCAAACTCAACAACTGTGAGATCATGATCTGGGCTGAAATAAAGAGTTGGATGGTTAAACTGAGCCACCCAGGAACCCCTACTGGAGGTAATTTGGAAAAAATAGTCCTGAGTGTATTTTATGAGGCTTGTAAGCATTGCATTTCAAAATTTAACAATAGTACCATAATAAAAAAGATCAAATACATTTATGAACATGGATACATAAATCCTAAGTAAATTACTAGAGGAATGAATGCAGCTATATATAGAAGCACTCTGTATAATTAACAACTTGGATTATCCAAGAAATCAAAGAAAACTTCCTCAATCTGATGAAGGGTATCTACGAATTACCTACTGCATTAGTAACTTGAAATCTTTCCTTTTGAGATCAGGAACTAGATAAATTGTCTACTATCGCCATTTCTATGTAACATTTTCCTAGAGGAGGTCTTAGTCTGGACAGGGAGGTAAGAAAAAAAAAACGTTGAAGAGAGAAACATACTGTCATCAGTATGACATGATCGTATGAGCAACCCAAGAAAATAATAAAGTTAATATGAAGGCTTAGCAAAGTTTCTAGAAACAAAATAAATACAAATAATCAATTGTAGTTCTAAATATAAAATAATCAGTTTTACTTATAAATATAAAGAGATGGACAGATGGACACAGAAGGAACACATTTACTGCCCCTGACTGATGGCACCCTTCGAGAAGAGTGTTTTTTATTTAAGATTATTTACTTATTTTGAGAGAGAGAGAGAGAGAGAGAGAGAAACAGAGCATGTGAGCAGGGGAGGGACAGAAAGAGAGAGGTAGATACAGAATCCCAAGCAGGTTCCGTAATGGTAGCACAGAACCCAACACGGGGCTTGATCTCACAAACCCTGAGATCATGACCTGAGTGGAAATCAAGATGCTTAACTGACTCAGCCACTCAGGCATTCCCAGAGGAGTGGCTTTATTTTGTATCTCCTTCCTCCTACCTTGCAGAGGTATTAGAAGCTGGAGCAGCCACATTAGCCCACAAGATGAAAGGTGTACTTTAGAAATGACAGAGAGCCTAGATGGGAAGGATATGGTCTCCTGAAACCATGAAACCACCATTTATCATCTGTCTATTATGAGAAAGATATCTCCATTTGTATCTTTTTTAAGCCAGAACTATTTTGTACTTTGCTACAGGAGCAAACCCAGTATTATAGTTAATATAGCTAGGAAAAGTTAAGAGAAGAGAAATTAGAAAGTACATTATTGGAGAACCTGGAAAATATCCATGACAATCTGGACTGAAGGAATGGTCTCTGACAACTCTCTGAGGGAATTGACACTGAAGTCTCTTTGAGTATAAATATCCTTTAATTAGGAAAAAAAATGTGAACTTCAAGACTAAAAATGTTTTCTCATACTAGTTACTCTGAGTATATCTATGTGTATCGTGAGACCACACAAAGTGAAATATACTGAAGAATTCTAACTAGCTAAATCCTTAGGTGCTGGGATTGATACCTAGTTTCAGGGAAATGGAAAGATAAGATTCAGCCTCACAGCTCAAGAAGAAGGCTGTTTGTTTAGTCCTTAGAGGACACAGGGACATAGGTGGCAGCTGAGGGCCTCTTCAGGACCACTGAAGCATTTGCTGTCTGCCTGTAACAAGTGAGTATTGAATGTGTGTTGTGTATAGGAACATACATACATGTACGTGTATGTGGGTTCAGTTCGTTTCCAAGTTACATAGTTGATTTTGTCTAAATAGATAAGAGTGAAAAATGCAACTCGTCAAGACAGAACAGGCAATGAATTATTTTTGTTCTCTTTCTGCCTTTTCAATCTTTCTTTCGAGTTGTTCTGTCTATTCGCGGTGTATCTCGGGGGCTGCATCACAGGTTGGCAGACACCAGGACCATATGTGTCCTTATCATATGATATGTCCTCATGTGATACCTTATCATTACATTGAGCCAGCGAGGTACAGTGGGAAAACCTTTGCCTTTAAACTTGATGTCACGTTTTCGAATAGCTACTTTCTATTTTTGATTTGGGGCAAATAATTTAATCTGCTTAGACCTCAGTTCCTCATTAATAAAATGAAGGTGCTATCTGCCATGCCTGTTTCAAACCAGAATACATTCTGAAGGTAAAAAACATTGGTCTAAATCTTGACTTTGCCACTATATGGTCATATTCTTGAGCATATCAGCAAAATTTCTGGGCCTCATAATTCCCGTCTGGCAAAATGATACTAAATACACACACATAACAGAACTTTTATTAATATTAAATGAATTAATGGAGGTAAAAATGTATAGAATAAGGCCTCACATTAGCGAACCCTTAAAAAGAAAGTTCATTTAGTTAATTTATCCTCACATAGGATTGTATGGAATATCAAATAATGAGAAGGCATTTTGTGACTTATTTTTTTTAATATTTAGCATGTTTATTTATTTTTGAGAGAGAGAAAGAGCTCAAGCAGGGGAGGGGCAGAGAGAGAGAGAGGGAGATAGAATCTGAATGCAGGCTCCAGGCTCTGAATTGTCAACAAAGAGCTTGACACGGGGCTTGAACTCACAAACTGTGAGATCATGACCTGAGCCAAAATCAGATCATTAACTGACTGAGCCACCCAGGATCTCTAGGATTTTGTAATTAAAAGCAATATACAACTATTATTGAATGGCATATACTTTTTTTTTAAAGTTTTATTTATTTATTTTGACAGAAAGGGAAAGAAAGTGTGAGTGGGGAGGGGCAGCAAGAGGAAGAGAAAGAATCCCAAGCAGGCTCTATGCTGTCAGCACAGAGCCTGTCGTGGGGCTCAATCCCACAAACCATGATCCAAAGTCAGGAGTTGGACACTTAACTGACAGAGCCACCCAGGTGCCCCTAGAATGGCACATTCTTAAATAACTATCTTCCTTCCTTAGAAAGATTACCTCTGCATATAGAGGTATGCACCTAGAGAGTACATCTTAGTCCACAGTTGTTAATAATATCAAGAATGAGCTGTGCCTTGGACAAGTAGTATCTTACATAAATTATTTCTTTTCACAAGTGTGATTGGCTATTTTAACATAACAAAGGTAAAAATGAGCTTAATCTGAATTATTTATTCCAGTGAAAAATTCATAAAATTCATATTTTATGAAAATATTCATGTGATCATATAAGCCTTGTATGTGCTCAAACATGAATTAGAGAGATATTGAATGAGTTTTAATATTCATGATGAAAGATTCTCAGATGGCTTAAAAAAGCCTATTGAAGCCAAATGAGAAAATCAGGATAGTTAAGGAACCATTTCTAACATTCTCTTAGTGAGTTTATGCTACACACCTATGGTAAAATAGATAACATCACCATTTCTCAGAGGGATATGTGAGAAGCCAACTATGAACCCCACAAAAGGCTCGTTCTTTTTTAAGTTGTTTAAAACTTTAATTATTTTAAATAAGATGTATTTAAAACACATTAATTATATAAAGGATTCCTACAGTGATTGCCCTAAACAATGAAAAATTGTCCCATAATTAATTGATGAGTTTTCTAATTTCCAGTAAACTATTTTAACAGATTTCTTAAATAAAAGCATTCCCTTATTTCTGAATTGCATAAGATGGAAACAGTGTAAGAATAATTTTTTTTAATGTTGCTATTAAACATTAAAGGTTCTTCCTTGATGTTCTCTCAGTCAATTAAAATTAATTTTTGGTCACCTGTGTGGCTCAGTCGATTAAGTCTCTGACTTTGGCTCAGGTCATGATCTCACAGTTCATGAGTTCAAGCCCCACATCAGGCTCTCTGCTATCAGCTGGAACCCACCTCAGATCCTCAGTGCCCCTCTCTCTCTGCACCTCCCGCTCTCTCTCTCACTCTCTCTCTCTCAAAACTAAACAAACATTTAAAATTAATTTTAAAAAATTAAATTAAATACCACAGTGTTAGAAGATGTGGGTTCATATATCTATGAGAAATTTTAAAACAAACATTCTTTTTAAACACTTAAAATCTGATTAGGAAGAATATAGTTATGTCAAGAAGACTGTATGTCTTCTATTGTCTCTTCAGTCTTCTAATAGTCTTCTAATGTCTATTCAGGTCCCCTTCCCATTTCAGATCATTGATTGATAACACAGAAATTTTTCTTAATGCTAAGTCACATACATTTTCACATTTTCACACTGTTGTTAAAATGATTTTCCCAAATCTCTCAGCATAGACTGGGAAGTTGTAACACCTAAGAGAAGATGGTGTAATTGATGCATGTACTCTGAAAGAGTATCAATTAGGCCTTAAATGCAATTGATAAAAGTTCCTTAAAACTTTTAAATGCCAGCAATATTAATTTTAAAAGGCATGTAAGAAAAGGAAACTCTGAGATTAACTCAAGAGAAAATCATTATTAAAATGCTGTACTCTTAGGGCACATGGTGGCTCAGTTGGTTAAGCGTCCAACTTCGGCTCAGGTCATGATTTCCCAGCTCATGAGTTCAAGTCTCACATTGGGCTCTGTGCTGACAGCTCACAGCCTGGAGCTGCTTCAGGTTCTGTTGTCTCCCTCTATCTCTACCCCCACCCCCCAATAAATAAACATTAAAAGATTAAAAAAAGGAAAATGCTGTACTCTTCAAAATGCCTCAAAGTGATATTACTAGCTCTCAAATTGGTAAAGAAGTCAAGATGACTAATAATGGTTGTGAACAGCAATGCATCCGTGAGATGATGTGCACTGTTGCAAATGGCCACAGTGTTTGAGAGAATAGATTCTCAGTGTGAAGAGGCTTTGACTCAGACTTGACTCAGACTTGAGTGTAAAAGAAAAAGTGATACATAATTTTGTGTACAAAGCTGTGCTGTTGAAGTGGTAAACAACATTTTGTACGTGTGTGCACATACTCCATAGTGTCTGGGAAGCTGTTCCTTCTCAAAAGCCTAACATACCTTTAATGAATCATAAAATTAAGTAAATACAGTATTTATGTATTATGTCTACTTTCCCTCTATTCAAAATGTGAGCCAAAAGAAACACCGGAGTGGAGAATTTTCGCTGAATTTCATATCCCTCTAATTTCAGGTTGGTGATATAAATGAAGGAGTCAAGTGCTTTTCCAGTGCCACTCAGCTCTTAGGAGCTATTTAAAAGCCCGGCCATATCCGTTTTGTTTTGTGAGCTTTGTGCATAATGAAGGCAGTAAATAATAAATGACAAATAATTACAGAATCATAAATTTAGCAGTGAGTGACTGAGCCTTACCGGATCATACTGAAACTGTAGTTTTTACACAAAAGGCAAAAAAAAAAAAAAAAAAAAAAAGAATAGTCTAGAAAATGTATCAGAGGGGAAATCTTTTCCTCTTCTTCTTCTTCTTCTTTTTTTTTTCCTAAGAAAAATCCTGACGGCACCTGGCTGGCTCAGTCAGTGGAGCATGCTCGATCTTGGGGTCATAGGTTTGAGCCCCATGTTGGGTATAGAGATTACTTAAAAATAAAATCCTAAAAACTCCTTTACTAGCACATTTAAATCCTCCTTCACTTTAAGATAAGTGGATAATTTGGTGTTGAGTGAGCAGAGCATCTGCTGTGTATTATGCAATACTTAGTACCTACTGAGATGGCACAAAATGGGAAAAGAGCGCCACTGGATGAGAACTTAGGTCCAAAATGAGACTTGGAGACATCTTGTATCTAATCATTTGCAAAAATGGCTTATTAGTATATAAGAGGGAAGAATCGTTCACATGTTTCTGACATTTTGATAACAGGAATTGAGACTCTGGAGTACAGAAAGAGAACAATGGGGTGAAAGCACAATCCACACTATTACAATTATTTTTGAGGGGAGCACCAGGCTTTACCTCAGAAAAGGAGCCAGGATTTACACTGTATATGTATGTATATTACATGAGGTACCTAAAGTAGTCAAGTTCAAAGAGCCAGAAGGTGGAATAGTGGTTGCCAGAAATAGCGAGCAGGGTGAATGGAGAATTATTGTTTAATAGAGTTTGAGTTTGGGAAGATGAAAAAAGTCCTGGATATGTACGGTGATGATGCTTGTACAACAGTGTGAATGTACTTAACATCACTGAAGTGTACCCTTACCAATGGTTAAAATGTTGTATTTTATTGTATATGCTTTACGATAATAAAGAAGTTTTTTTAAATGGGGAATGTGTGCTCCTGAGGGCATACAAAATGTTTCTAAGGGATACACTGTACCAGATGTATTTAAGGGAATACTATATTCAGTCCTCAACCTCTAGATATTCTCTTTTCTAGAACCGATCTGCCTTGGAGCATTCTTGTGAAAGATGAGTCTACTTGCTGCCTCTATCACCACAATCACTCTGTTCCCATATTAGAGAAATGACATCTGTCACCCACCTTGAATATTGTCATGGAGCAAAACCCAAAGGACACCAACCAAAGTAAAATTCAAGATATTGGTGTGATAAAAGCTCTGGTGATTAAGGTACCATAAGCCCTTAGGAGGGATTATTGTCTTTTTCTTCCTATTTCTTTAAAAATGTATACAAAGTTTCAGTGATACCAAATTAAATAGTCCTAGAGATATACAGAATAATATAGTGCCTGCAGTTAGAAACACTGTATACATACTTAAAAATTTGTTAAAGCCTCCACCTTGCACCATTTTCTGTCATATCTTACTTTATATGAGTTATCACTGACAAAAGTGATTTTTTTTATTCCTGCCAGTAGAATATAAGCTCTTTGCCCATTGCTTTATTTCTAACACCTCTTATGTAGTAGCTGAACAGAACATATGTGTTTAATGAATAAATAAGGGGGGGGAAAAGGAAGAAAGAAAAGTAAAAAGAGAAAGAAATAAATATTTAAAAAGGGAAAGAATGGAAAGACAATGAATTTACTTTTCCTTTAGATATAAACACTGAAAGATATGAAAACATATCTTAGTCCTTCAATTCAGTGTTGCATACTTTCTAGAAGTTCTGAGGTTCACTTTAACTTTTATTCAGCTCTACAAATGAATAGTCATGTTGTAGAATTCAAAATCACACTGCGTGAGGCACCTGGGTAGCTCAGTCAGTTAAACATCTGACTCTTGATCTCGGCTCAGATTATGATCTCAAGGTTAGTGAGACCCAGACCCCCCCTTCCCCACTCTCCACCACGTCTAGCTCAGTGTGGACTGCGTGGAACCCTGCTTGGGATCATCTCACTCTCTCCCTCTCTCTTTAGCCCTCCTCACTCTCTCTCTCTCTCAAAATAAATAAACTAAAAGAAAAGCACAAAATCATGCTGCACTATTTCATATCTGAAATCTCCAACTTTTCCTACCTCATCCTTTTTCTTTTTTGCTAGAAAGTCTGCTCCCTGTCCCCCACTGAAACCTTAAATCATGAAGGCCTGTGTGCATTGTTCCTCCTGGAACTATTCAAAACCTCCAAAACCTACTGATTACTCCCAATTCTCGGTGATCATGCCCTCCTCACTCCTTTGCGGCACATACAACTCTGTAGCCTTTCAGCCATTACTGTTACATGTAGTTCTTAAGGATTTTTTTTGCTATCTTTCTCATGTTAAGTTGTTCTTAATTCCCAAAATGTTTTGAGAGTGAGAGCTGGGCAGAGACCTTGCTTTCCATTTCTCATGTGTGGGGCACGTAACAGAATGAAAACCAAAAAAGCCATCACGTTTTTTATTCCTCCACTCAAGGGAGCTTATTCCAACACTTCCACCCCAATGTCCAATGATTTCAGTTTCGCCCTCTCCACCAAATACTATCTTTGGTCCTCAATCTAGTATTACTCAACACTGTTCATCAATCTCTCCCTGTATCTCTCTGTTGGCTTTCCTGTGGTTGCTCTGACATGATTTATGTTTGATTTATCCAGGGGCTCTATCTAGTGCCTATACTGTTTCTTCTCTTTCCTACTCACTAATACACCTTGTGTATATGATGAAATAAGGCATCCTTCAGCTCAACAATTCTATTCATGATTACTATGTCTCTACTCTGTCTACTCTTGTGCTTCAATACGTATATTGATTACTCACTATGTGCAAGACACCATACTCAGTGTCTAATTCATGGGTGTGCCCTCAGTTTGAGGATGATGGGGTTAGGTAATATGGAATATTTGTCTCTCAATAAATATCTTTGCATGAAAGATAGTAGAGACCTCAGAACTGGCTACTATGATTAAAGAAGCTGGTACCTGAAGACCTTTCTGGTGTGGAGAGGTGCCTTCTCCAAACCTCCAAATAAAGTGGCAATAATATTCCTGCTACCTCCCAGCTTGGTCCCAGGTCTTCCTCTCTTGAGGTCTATACACATGTAATTACATAAAACCAGTGGAACTGCTGAAGGCAGAAGTGATGGGGAGGATGGAGTTTATGGTAACAGGCAAATATCTCACCCCACTCGTAGGTACCTAACTGACCTACTATCCAGGGTGCAGACAAGAAGGGGAAACTGGCATCTCACTCCTCATTTGGATGTCCTCTGTCATCTTATGCAGTAGATTTCCTGCTCTTTACTGGTTGTCTTCTTAATAGTGAGATAGGCAAAGAGAAAGAGTCAACTACTACATATATTTGAAGTTTTAGTTGGACTAGATGGGTTTGGTTAAGTACCTGAAAGTGACCCGAAACCAATGAGATTTTCTCATGATAGTATTACAAGGGGAGGTGGGGTGCGGATAGACATAACATAGTTGAAGACAGTGGTTGGAAAGAAATTTTATGAATAGGTTTTATTCTTTCACATTCTACAGAGTTGGAAATGTTCACTAAATCAGCCCATTTGAATAAATGAAGGAGTGTGAGAACCAAAATGTACATAAAATACACACCATTCAACATGAAGTGGTGGAAAGTTCACGGACTTCTCAAGGACATTAGAATTTGAAAATCTGAACCATGCCTCTTCCGTCATCTAGTTGTGACCTTCAGCAAGTCACTCATCTTTTCGGTTGCTTTTAATCCATAAAATAATATGCTAAAATTTATATCAGATTAAGTTTCAGTGAAATAATAGGCATCTTCAGATCTACACACACAGCAGCCTCTCAAAACTTTGTAGCTCCTTTCCTTATTCTTTTTCCTCATTCCCCAAGAATTGGCACCTGACATAAGAGGTTATATTACAATAAAAAATTAAAAATCAGATGACAATAGCATTTGATTACAAAAACAAGTAGTGTAAGAATTCAAAATATAAGTATATGACTTCTAGTGAGGACTGCTTTTGTTCCTCTGGAATTTACAGAACAGTTGGAATTTTGATAGGCCCAGATTTTGGAGGGGGAAGAAATCCAGACAGCAGGATGATCTGAGAGGAGAACAACTTTTATCTGAGTGAGTTGGTCATGTGATTAGCAGGGGAAGCAAAATAATTCAGTTAGACGTGAGATGAGTGGGGCATCATGGAACCGTAGATGTTGCCAATAATTTTTTTTTTCAATATAGCTGATGTCAGTGATTACTAACCAAACTTGCTGGCCTCAAACTTGGCTTCTAACAAACAGTAGCTATATAAGCTATGCTACATCTTTTAAGTTAATTGTATCAACTGAATTTTAGGAATGTTGATAGTTGGTTCCACAAGTTTTAAACTAAACCCTGAATAAATACATTTGAAACATCTGTCTTCTAAATCTTTTATTCTCTTTCACTAAGCCAATCACCTTAGCTTTAGTTCTATTTTCTTACGCTCAAAATGATGAGTAACGTTTTATGTGGCTGACAAATTTCTTTTCCTTTGGTAGAAATAAACTACTCTTGGTTAAGCTTGACCACCCATTCCTGAGTAATTGTTCAAATCAAGAAATATGGAAATTCTGCTCCATTGCAAGGAACTAATCAGGAATGAGTAAAATAACAGAAAGAATTTGGCAGAGGAAAACTAACAAAACATCCTTGTTTACTGCAACTTGACCTCTGCTTAAATACATGGATTTGCTCCTCATCCGTCATTCTAAATTTATTTGCCATTTCCTTAAAGCAGTGGTTCTTAGCACCAGATGCATATTATAATAACCAGGAGAGAGTTTTAAATTTATCAGTGCTGAGGACCCACCTGCAGAGACTCTACTTTAATTGTCCTGGGCTGGAGCATGTGATCGTTTATTTCCAGAGCTTCCCAGGTGATGCTGTTGGAGTGTTAGACTTGAGAGCAATTTCTGTAAGGCTTCCGTCAGCTCTTTCAGAAGTGGTGAGTTTACTCTGTTTTTTGGGGGGTCTCATAGATCTATTCATTATTCTGACAGCATTTGCCATGCAGTAGTGTAATATATCTATTTATGCAGTAGTCCTCTGGATTAGAGAAGCTCCTTGGTGACTATCTGTAGAATGTCTGATCTATTATGGGGCTCTCATTGAGTTGGGGGACCCCCACGCTGGCATATTAAATTGAGAATATGCAGATTATGACCTGCTGAATGAGAAGGCACAAGCCACCCGCACAGGCTCAGCAAATAGCTCCCTCAGCCTCTGAGCTCTCACCTTAAGGAAGTAGAAATCCCAGGGTTGTTTTTTGTTTGTTTGTTTTCCTTAATGCTTATTTATTTTGAGATAGAGACATTGTGATCAGGAGGGGTAGGGAGAGTGGGAGACACAGAATCCGAAGCAGGCTCCAGACTCTGAGTTGTCAGTGCAGAGGCCAGTGCGGGGCTTGAACCCACAATCTGTGAGATCATGACCTGAGCCTAAGTCGGTCAATCAACTGACTGAGCCACCCAGGAGCCCCACCAGGGTTGTTTTTTTTATAATTTTTTTAAATGTTTTTATTTATTTTTGAGACAGAGAGAGAGACAGAGCATGAGCAGGGGAGGGTCAGAGAGAGAGGGAGACATAGAATCTGAAGCAGGCTCCAGGCTCTGAGCTGTCAGCACAGAGCCTGACGCGGGGCTTGAACTCATGGACTGTGAGATCATGACCTGAGCTGAAGTCGGACACTCAACCGACTGAGCCACCCGGGCGCCCCATCACCAGGGTTGTTTTAATTGAAGACACAGTTTCAATACATTCACACAAAGGAAGTAAAGTCACATGATGTATTACTTATGAATCCCAGAAATGAGGTGATGGGGTGCATGAGCTGGAGGAAGGTCAGTCCTGTTTCAGGTAGCCATTGGGCAAGGGATACAGAGCAAGCACCTATTATACCTGAGGTGATTGGGGCAGAGGTCACTAACTTTTCTCAGGCGGTTCAACTGTAAGTGGTTATTCAAAACTGTGCCCCAGAAAAAGCAAAGGGGCAATGTGTGGCAGGAATCCTAAGCTAGGGTGCTTTTCTAAACGTCTAGACTCCGGGTGTGAGCAGGGTTGTCATCTGTTATGATGCCTCGACAGCAACTCAGAACAGATGTTTTCTTATCACACTCGTCAATGGAAAAGCATCAGAAGATGTGCTGCGTAGATGCTCACACAAGATAATCTACAAAGATTGGTGAAAATATCTGGTGAAAGGGATGGTGAAAGGGAATAATAGTATAGACAATGGTTCTGTTATCTTCTGGGAGAAGACAATTGTAGGCATAAAAATACTTGCTTATGACTCCTTCAATACGTTTGCTTTCTCACTTATTCCAACTTGCCACAGTGATATCAGGACATGAGCCTTACTGTTTATTTTCTTCATAAAAGTAAGAAGGAGATTATATCACAAAATTAAATAGTATCCTTCTTTCAGGAAGTACTAACACGCATCCAGACACATGCTTAGCTTTTTCTTCTCAATTAAATGCTATTATTGGAAAGTTAATCTGATTTAAGTATCAGTTGATGGGCTTTAAACTCTTACCTATGCTAAGGATAAGTGCAAGCTAATTGCAGATTCAACAGCATTTTAAAACAAATATAGAAGTAGTAAATAGCTTGAGCACATTTTAGAAAATCCAGAAAATGCGTATTCTCATCATTCTAAATGAGAGAGCAAGCCCTCTCATTGCCTCTCGTGGAAGAGTGTCCATGTGGAAAAGAGCTGTTGGTCACAACAGGCTAGAAATAAGAGTCAGTTCTTCCTGGGAGATTGCAGAAGAGGTACACTGATACCCAAACTCCACCATTTTATCATACGAGAAATTTTTTGCCATGTTCCTGGTACCTACTTGGCAGTCCGTTTCTTACTGTTTAGTCAGACCAGTTTAAATCTCAAGACATTAGACCTTGCTGTGTCTTAACATACTATGATACAAAAGGAGCACCAAAAGAAATCAATATTGCTGTAAATATTTCTCTCGTATAATTTCGCTTTTTATAAAAATGTGTTGCGAAAATGGGAGAAAGAATGTGTAATCAATGCAATATACTACACCTTTTTATAGGTCTTGTGTGTGCAAGGTTCTTTTTACTGAGAGGTGGAAGAGAGAATAAAACACAGTCCTCGGGAACTAATATCTTTCAGGAAATCTCAGAACAAGGGGATGATCTCCAGGACTCAGCAGAAACCTCCAAAACAACTCCAGAAAAATACAAGTTTTAGAAAAATAGAGACACCCGAATGGACTCTAAAGTATGTATGTCCAGATAATGGCACATACTTGTTGAGATCTCCAAATTGTAGGATGAGAGGACAGGTGCCGAATGACATAGATGCTTAGCTTCTCTCTGTCCTTGATATCAGTGGGCAGTACCCCTTCCAAAACACAAAGAACTATGCTTTAAATTCTGGAACAGAACAGTTTGCATTTCAGTCACATGAGGTGCTTGTTGACATGAAGATTCGTGGACCTTGCACATTGAGTTAGAGTCTCCAGGAGCAGAGCTGTGGAATCTGCCTTTTAACAGCTCCTGGGGAGATTCTTCTCTATGTTAAACTTGAGAACTTTTCTCCTAAAGTGAGGTGGTCTGTAGGACTCTGGAAATAGAAAATGAGGAGATCTGGACTGCAGTATCAGTTCATGTAGTAACTAGATACCCTGCAAGGCCAAATTCTGTGTTGTATTTGTCTTTGTATTCCCATTATTGCTTGCAAAAAAAAAAAAAAAAAAAAAAAAAAAGCATTCAGTCATGTTTCTTGAGCTTAAGTTAATCAAACCAGTTAAATGATTTAATGTTTACATTGCAATTTCTTCATCTATAATTTGGCCATTCTGGATTAAGTGATTTTAACTCCCCTTCTAGCTCTAACATTCGATGACTCTAGGTCTTTTCTGTAGCGAAGGTGGTAGATTCAGCTTCAAATAAAACAGCTATCGCCTGTCTTAGTCTGTTTGGGCTCCTGTAACAAAATATTAGAGACCAAGTGGCTTGTAAACAATAGAGATTTATTTCTAGAGACTAAAAGCCCACGATCAGGACGCCAACATGCTCAGGTTCTGGGGAAAGCCTCTTCCAGGTTGCAGACTGCTCACTTCTTGCTGTGTTTTCACATGGTGGAAGGGGCAAAGGAGCTCTCCAGTGTCTCCTTTATGAGGGTGCTAATCTCAGTCATGAGGGCTCTCATTTTTCTGGCCTCATGACCTAATTGCCTCCCAAAGGCCCCACCTCCTCACGCCATCATCTTAGGGGTTAGAGTTCAACATATGAATTTGGAGGAACACAAACATTCAGACCAGAGCATGCAGCTGTGAGGGCCCTGAATCTTTCCTTCTCCTGATAGGCAGTCTCTGGAGTTTGGGGACCTCAGGGGATTTGTGTTGGGCTCACAGCTGAGAAATCTAAAGACTAAGAGAACATGACCAGCTGGCTGATTTAAAGAGCAGCCAATAGGCATAAATTGAATTGAGGCTCACCTCACACATAGCTTTTAGTGAGGGAGAGAATGTCTGAGGGCTTCTGTGGGGATTGGTCAACTCCTATCTGAACAGTTCACCTAATGGTGCAAGGAGTCATTAGCAGGAAAAAGTTAGAGATGGATCAGGTGGGGTTTTTTGTTTTTGTTTTTTTTGTATAAGAAAAGCAAAGCAAATTTAGACCCCTGTCAAGGCAAGAGTCACAAAGTTAAGTTGCCATGACAGCCCACGGCAAGTAAGACTTACCTGGCCCTTCCCACCACTTCAACTAGGGAGGCACCAATGGTGGGCTAGTGATGGAAGGCCGAAGAACACCTGTAGGCCCCATCCCATTCCAGACACCAGCCTGAAGGAGTCCCCAGCCAGAGTAGGAGACCAGATTTACCGTCACACAGGGCTGGAAATTTTCACTGTTACATCAAAATAGATGTTTGAGTTACTAAATTTAGGGATAAAAGAGACTGAAGGACTTACGTTGGATTTCAAGTAAAGTTTAAAGGAAGAAAAAAAAAGCAGCCTTACAGAGAGGGTTTGAGTAAGTAATGAAAGAAAACAATAAGATTAAAAAACTGAATTTATTGTTTTGAAATATTTTTAAATGTTATATTATAGTTCCAAATTCTTGTATTTTGTTCTAACAATGAACCTACAAGGATATGTTGAATATTAGCATATGAAAAGAATTCTTCCTGGTCTCTGGGTGATAAAAGATGTATATGACATTGCCCCCACCCTTAGTGAGATTCTCCTTTATATCTGGAGGATAATATGTTAGTAATTATACTTTAACATAAATATAACTCATATAAAGCTAAGTTATGAATTTTAACTCAAAAGATTTGGCAAGTTTTCATACAGCAAGGGCATTATCAAGGTTTCTCAGAGAATGGTAGTTTTTTCTTTAAACAGGAAAGCAAAAAATCACAGCTCCATGAAAATGGCAGTCTAGTAAAAATATAGGGTATTTAGAAAGAGAATTGGATAGTATGGAATTGAGTATAGTGGAGAGAAGAATGTCAAAAAAAGTATCTTGGGAAGATATTTGTGAGTAAGAACACAAGAATTTTTAAATAAAAAAAGGCTTGCACGGAACCTGTTGAAAGTAAAATGTAATTTTTGAGGTCAAAGAGAGAGAATATATGATTTTATGTGGTTGTGAACATTTGCATTTTGCAAAAATGCAGAATGTGCATTCTATGAGCAAAATGTATACTATATTTATAAAGTCTAAACTATTAACTGAATTCTAAAAAATACTAGAATTCAAATGTCCCCATGTTTACTGTAAATGAATGCCAACGGGGGCACCTGGGTGGCTCAGTCAGTTAAGCATCTGACTTTCGGTTTCTGCTCAGGTCATGATCTCATGGTTCATGGGTTCGAGCCCCATGTTGGGCTCCATGCTGACAGTGCAGAACCTGCTTGGGACTCTCTCTCTCTCTCTCTCTCTCTCTCTGCCCATCCCCTACACATACACTCACTCTCTCCCTCTCTCAAAATAAAAAAAATAATAATATAATAAACTTAAAAAAATAAACAAATGCCACTGAAATGCTGGTCCCTTTTGGAAAGAGTATTATAAATGAAAGGGAATTATTAATTATCTTTGGAACCAAATTGTTGGCCATCTGTGTAAGGAAAATTGAATCTAAGAGCTGTATTTCAAGAAAAACTTTGAGACTGGAGATTCAGAGAAGCAAAAAATAGAGTATTTTGAGTGATAGTCTATCAGGAGAGACTCATGTTGACCAAAAGACAAAAGAGCCAGTTATTTTACCAGCAAAATTAGTTCATTCAGGGATGGCAGAGGAATTGCAATTTGGGACAAGAAAACTACGGTGAACCATAGGCCAGTGTGAGAGAACAGAGGAGAGAAGCTTGCTTTCCTAGGGGAAAGGGGGAAGCTGGGAGAGGCTTTTTCACTGAGTTCTCATTGGCTGGGCTGTTGCTGGGCAAAAAGAAATTCTTCCTTCTTCCTGCTGGGGTGTGTAAAGTAAGCTTCTTCCCGTTGGGGAACAGGAGGTGTGTTTCGTAACGTGAACAATACCTGTGTGAGAGCTCCCCCTTCAGAGCATCCCAGCTCCATTTTAAATGAGGTTTCCTTGATTTGTGTTAACACTAAATAGGTTAGAAATGTTTAGTCTGGAAATTTAAAAAGTTTAAAAAAATGAAAAAGTGGAAAAAAAAAAAAGTAAATGATAGCAACGCCCATTACGAGCAACCCCCTGTGTGGCATTCCTGTTATATATGAGTGAACACTTAAGATGAACACTGTTAACGGATAAAGGCAATGAAAATTTTGCAAAATGTTGTCATGCAAATGGTTATGAACTCTTGTGTTTAATACCATGTGATAGAGGCATAAAAGAAGATCTGTTGGGAAATAATTTACTGGTGGAGAAGCAGCAAGCAAACCACACTCGAGTCCCAAAGCTTTTCATATGGCATCACTATACGGGGCGGAGGTGGGCTGCATGCATGGTGACTGGGTCCCAGTAGAGGGCGCGCTGGCCCATAAGGATCTCTACAGTTATAGGTATAGAAGACAGGAGCACCTTTCTGGTTCTGGAAGTGATCTTTTAGAAAGGGAGGGCTCCAGAGGTAACAGTCCAAATAGAGGCAGACAGTCAAAGTAGAGTATTCTCTGAAACTGGACATCTTTGAGTTTTATCATCATTGCTATCATAGACAAATGGCTTCATATTCCTCAAGCTCATGTTTCTCATCTGTACAGTAGGTTGGTATAACCTCTGACAATACATGCTATTAAAGTATAATACAATGTATATAAAATGCATGGCAGTGGTGAACACTCACTAAATGAAAGATTTTATTAACATGACTTGTCCTCGAAATAGATTTTCCTAGTATATAAAAACTAGGGGATACTTTATAACGCTTGAAATATGTAAACTTAAAAACTAATATGAGTTCCTACTAGGTGGAATAAGTTGAAAATGTAGTTCCCCAAAATTACATTGGTTCACAGAGAAGAGATTCATGGTGGGTTCATAACAAAATGCAAAAACCAAAAAACAAAAAACAAAATCCACACATCTTTCCATGCTTAACTATTATTAAAAATCTTTTGGTGGTCCTCTGGAGCACATCCTTTTTATAGGAGCATGTAACAGAGAAAATATCACACCATTTCTCCTTTTGTATTTTTATAAGTACCGTAAAATATAGGATCACCACCTCAATGAAAAAGTGAAAGTTATTGTTCCTCTGGCCCCTTCCCCCACCTCCATTCTCAGTAATCACTCTGGATAAATTTTGGTAGACATTTATCTCAACCAAACTTAAAATGTAGCTTTAAAGACCCTACAGTGAGTTGTTATTTGAATATAAAAACTTTCCTCTCATGAGGCAGATGCTAAAATGTGTAGTGTTGAGGTTTCAGGTATGGTATAGAAATTTGTTAAGATTTAAATAAATGTTTTCATTTCAGTGACACTAATGGCTTCCTATTCAAGGTATGAATGCATTTGGGGATTCCTGCTGCAGTTCATAAACAACTCAAGTGCTGTGGCGATCTTCTGAATTATGGTATTGCAGTCATTTGATGATCATCTATTATCCTATATATCATAATCTTCCATTTCTAGGCTTTGAGTGCATAATTGAAATAATATGTTGGTGTTGTATTATTAGAAATATGAATCTATAAGTTATGTTCTCTCTCAGAGTTTAGAGAAAATTTATTAGCATATGTCTCACTAAACTGATGGAATTCATAAATACAGCTTACATAAATATCAGTTTTAAAGCTATGAATTTTTTTAGTATGGCTTCCCCAACTCATTTTTATCATCTGATTTTTAGGAAATGTCTTTTTTTCAAGGATTAAATAACTGAGCTGTGAAATTAGTTGTTGTTGACTATATATATCAGATGAAAGTAGAATGGTGGGGGGAGTGAAAGTAACTCTTCTTTGAGACTTCAGTGAGCCAAGTTCCTGGGAAATGCTTAGTGAGAAACAATAAATTAAAATGAGTTGAAGGAAGTGTCTTTTATGCAGCTCATAATTAACCCTTGGAGCCCTGCCATAATATATTATGAAGGTAAATAACTTAGCAAGATTCAACAAGAAATTAGATACTATATCTGAGTCACAATGTCACTTGCAGTTAATCTGCCTCTAATAAAAATTATAGAGGTTATCAATTGTTAACTTTAAACAGAGCAAAGAGCAATTGTATTTAAGGAAAAAACAAAACCAAAAACAAAAAAACAAAAACCAAAAACCAAAAAACAATGAGTTTATTCGGGAATAGCAGAGAAATTGCAATTCCGGACAAGAAAGATATAGTGAACCACAGGCAAATTCGAAGAGACAAAGGGAAGGTCAAGTTTAATTAGGTTTTAGGAAGAAATTGGAACGAGTTGTTTTGAACAAAAGTTTATGGCAGAAGAACAAGAGTTCTAGGTTGTGGCTAAGGTTCATTGGTGGTTAGTGCACTGTTCCTGGGTCAGGGAGGGATCTCCCTTTTCTTAAAAGCAGAAGATAAAATTCCTGGGTGCAAAATGTCCTCCCTTGTCAGAACAATTCTTATTTGCCTTCTTCCTGCTGGTTATACAGTCTGCAGAGAGGTACCTGTGTGAGAGTGCCCCCTCTAGGACTTCCCGACTCCATTTTAAATGAAGCTCCCTCCACTTTCACACGATGATTATTATGCTTTTATTTTAAATGATCACACTAGAGCCAGAACAACAGCATTGTGATATAGCACCAGAAGCTGAGCTAAGTCTTTTGGAGGTTGAGTAGATCATGCTATCACCAAGGTTTTAGTTCTTACAAATTTCATTCTTCCAAAGTATATGGTAGTGATGTGAAAACAAAAACAAAAACACAAAAAATGATTAAGTATGGTATGTTTTTTTCTTCTAAATTTTTTTTCTAATGTTCATTTATTTTTGAGAGAGAGAAAGAGATAGAGTATGATTAGGGGAGGGGCAGAGAGAGAAGGAGACACATTATTTTTGAGAGAGAGAGACACAGTGTGAGCAGGGGAGGGGCAGAGGGAGAGGGAGACACAGAATCCGAAGCGGGCTTCAGGCTCCGAGCTGTCAGCACAGAGCCCGATGTGGGACTTAAACCCACAAACCATGAGATCAGGACCTGAGCTGAAGTCCATCGCTTAACTGAGCCACCCAGGTGCCCCTATTTTTTTCTTTCTAGATCAAAACATCAGATCCCTCACCTTACTCCTACACTCATTCGTATTTTTAATTACAATGCCAGTATTTTCACCATGCCCCTCAACTCTGGATAGTGAAGACAATGAATAGCAAAGATTAAAAGATTCTCTGAATTGTTGTCAGCGTTGATTTGGATGTTTTCCTATTATCATTTCAGATGATGGGTTAGGTAGTGGATGGGAGTCTTTTTAACTCAGCCAGTTAAGTCTGTTAGGGTGGACATTTCCATGCTCAGGAGATTAATCCCCTGTGGGAAAATGAGCTATGCAAAACCTCCACAAAATAAAGTAGATCATGACTTGTGAAGGGTTAAATTCAATCAGGATTTACCCAAACTTAAAATTAGACATTCCTTTGAGATGTAGGTATGAAGAAAATCTGAGCATTTTATATTATCCAAAGTTAGAAAAGGAAGTTGGGACTCCCTGCTATCTCTAGTCTGTCCTAGTGATATTGGCTCACATTTTCAGTATTTTATATTCATTTCAGTATGTGACTTGCCATGTGGTTTTACTTATGACAAGAAAGAGAAGGCAATGGAGTAGGAAAAATCAAAACACAGCAGAAAACTGGCAAAATGAGAAACTGTCAGTTTGTGTCATTTGAATACTACGTCTCCAATTTGGAATCAGTTCCACCTGTATCAGCTTGGCCATTGGTTCCTATTAGTCAAGAAAAAGATCATATTTGTTTAATAATTTATTTTTTTTTAATTTTTTTTTCAACGTTTTATTTATTTTTGGGACAGAGAGAGACAGAGCATGAACGGGGGAGGGGCAGAGAGAGAGGGAGACACAGAATCGGAAACAGGCTCCAGGCTCCGTCCGAGCCATCACCCCAGAGCCTGACACGGGGCTCGAACTCACGGACCGCGAGATCGTGACCTGGCTGAAGTTGGACGCTTAACCGACTGCGCCACCCAGGCGCCCCTAATAATTTATTTTTAATTTTTTTAATGTTTATTTTTGAGAGAGAGAGAGAGAGCGGGGGTGGGGGGTGGGGAGGTGTGGAGGGGCAAAGAGAGATGGGGCCAGAGGATCCGAAGCAGGCTCTGCACTGAGGGCAGAAAGCCTGATGTGGGGCTCAAACTCACAAGCCCTGAGATTCCTGACCTGAGCTCAAGTAGTTGATGACTAAGCATCCCCAGGCACCCCAGGAAAAATCCCATATTTAGAGTTATTATTAAACTCATCGTTATTAAACTACTTAAAGAAATGAGCTATGAAAAAGCTAGGTATTTTTGTCAGAATGAGTTTGATATCAAGATATGAACAAACATCAACAGGATTTTTAAAAATTAGTATTTGGAAGAGCAGTTTTTGTTGAAATTAAGCTACTTATTTTCTGCTATGTGTGTCTGAAGACTTCTGATCATTGAATGTAACATAAAAGACTGGCATGGCTATACAAAGAGGAAGTGAAGCCTCCTTTCATCAAGCCATAAATGAGATGATTCTAGTAATAACCGATGAGGTTTTGGAGTGATGGGGGTCCAGAGCAGATGGTTAAGAAAGAATTCTTGAGACACCTTTGGTGCAAAAAAGGAGATTTTATTAAAGCATGGGGACAGGGCCCATGGGCAGGAAGAGCTGCCCGGGACTTTGAGGAGGGGCTGATTATATACTGGAGAGTTGGGGGAGGTAAAGTCCAGGGGAAGTTTGCAGTGAGATTTCCATATGCTAAAGACAACTCTCCGGGATACTGGAGGCCAAGCTATTATCAAGCTAAGGTTGTTTTTCCCTCTAGCAAAGCATTAAGACAGTAGGGAGTCCCTGGAGACATGTTTTACTCTGCCTGCCTCAAGTATTTGTCAATGGCTGCAGGTTATAAGGAAATTTAATTTTATCTGCCATTTCCTTCTGCCTCTGTTTCCCACATCAATAACTTTGAATATTTTATAGTGCAATCCTCAAAGTGTTTTCACTCTGCTAGAATAACACAAATCATCTCAATTGTTAATCTTCTGAAAGACAGTACAGTTGCAATATTCTGTATTACAATGTTCTGTATATGAGCAGATCAGTTTGGTCCCATATTTAATTGGCAGAGTTATTAATATCCATACTTTGTATATACAATTTATTTGAAGGTTTAGTTTCTCATCTGTTCCAGTGATCACAGTTGTAGTCAAGCCTACTTTCTGGCTACATCACTTATTATTAAACTATTATTTTAGTTACCTTATTTTCATGAAAAACTGCACCGATATATTATGAATATATTAATGTATATAAAATATAAATGTATTGATGCAGACATTGTCAACAACCACATTTTTCTTCATTATAAATTTTCAATTTAGAAACAACCTGCCATTTTTCCCCAGGTAGGAGCGCAAATACGGGCAATTTGGGGGCATATGAATGCTTTTATTTTAGTATTATAGAAAAGCAATACTGACTAGAATTACTGTGATGTTCTCAGAATTTTCATGTATACTTAGCAAGTTTACTGTTAACTACGTTTTGTTTCTTTATCCCTATTTGGAAATTATGATGGTAGGCAAGTATTTTGTTTTGTGTGTGTGTGTGTTTTGTTTGTTTTGCTTTTAAGTAGAGAAGAAAAGGACAGGAGGGCTGAAGTGTAAGTGCCTGACAGTTTTGGTGGTTGTTTTTTTTAATTGCAATGCAAGTGCCTGACTTAAGTTTTTGACTGCAAAGGCACCCACTTCAAAGACCAGTATCTTGAATCAACACATGCCAGCCAAAGACTAGCTGAAGAGCCAGGCCACTTCACCCCTGATGTTTCCTTTGTTTTAGAGATGCCTGGTTGACCTCATAACTGCCCTTTCTGACTTCTGTTGTTGTTTTTTTTTTCCTTCTGTGCTTTAATTCCAATTCTTCAGTTTTAAATTCACCAATAAAAGTGAACCTGAGAAATCCTAGCCCCTACCCCAACCCAATCAAAGCAGAACCCCAGGCCAGCACTCTCTCTACCTGTGAACTCACTCTATGGCCCCAGGCGTGCTGTGTTCCCTCCAGGACTTATGAGTAATAAACCTTGTCTTTCAAAGTTTCTTCATGTAACATTATTGCTTAGCACGTCTTGCAATCATAATAAGAGCCATAAGGGCTGGTCCAGCCACAACTTGGAATTGAAAGGAGAGAAGTCTGCAAGAAGCTGGCCTGGCTCAGGTGAGTGCCCCCAGGCTTTTCTAGCTGATAACATCTCTATTGATAAGCTGACACCAGCCCAAAATAACAGCACACCTTTTAAATCAGTTGAGTTCAAATTTATGAGTCTTGCTTATAGGGCCTTCCAGATAAAGAAACAAAGCCGAAGGACAAAAAGGGAGTGAAAGAAAGCCTATATTATGGGTGAGAAATGTTGCCAGATACTTTATATTCACATGTATTTGTACATTTAAGGCTCACACAAACTCTACTCAAAGTTTGCCTCATTTACATCATCTGGAAAATTGAGATATTGAAGTTGCATCTTTAGTTAGAGGGAAGGGTTTTCAGATCTGGTGGGGTTTTGGGGTGATGGTGGGGGGGTTTGGAGCTGATGGCCAAGAAAGAATTCTTGAAGACATCTTTGGTGCAAAAAGGTGATTTTATTAAAGTGTGGCTACGGGACCCATGGGCAGAAAGAGCTGTGCTGGGGTTGTGCCAGGTAACTGATGATACACCTTCAGGTTGGGACAGAGTTAGGGACAGTATAAGTCTCTAAGGTATTTTGAAAGCAAGGTTTCCAGGACCTGGAAGGGCCAGCTGCTGTTAGGAAAACACCATTTATTACCATTTAGTAAAACCTCAGTCATGAGACCCTTCAGATGTATATCAAGGGGCCATAAACTTGGAGTATGATTGCCAGCATATATCTTGGGGGAGTTGAGATAAAGGGAGTCTCCAAAGGAATTTTTATATGTTAAAGTAGCCTTATAGGATCCTGGGGTGGGGGTGGAGGGTCAGGATAATGTTAAACCAAAATTCCCTTTTGACTCTAGCAAAGAATCATCATCAAGGCAGCTGAGCTCCTAGAGGAAGGTCACTCTCCCTGTTTCAAGGACTTGTCAGTGGGTTGTAGACTGTAAGGGAATTAAAATTTTCATTTGCCTTGGTTTCCCACATCACAATGGCAAGCACTTAAACCCCTTTGCTTTGTTCTTGGGTAGCCAGGTGTGTGGGAGGAAAATCACACATATCCCACCCTGGGGATGGGGAGATGCTGTTAGCCTGTACTTTGCCTTCAGCTTGCCCCATGCTCCCTCACCAGATCCACACTGAGGCATTATCTTCTCCATTCTTTAAGATGCCTAGAGAGTCATGTAATAATTCAGAGCACAACCTATGGTTCATATCCACTGGGTTTACTGAACCCGGTATTGCCCCTCACCAACTTCCATGATCTTGAGCAAAACGCTCAACTTTCTTAGGTTGTTTTCTAATTTTTCAGTCATAAAGAAGAGAGTAATAATAGAACCTGCCTCATTCCACATGATGGATGCTGTGGGGTTAAATAAAGCAACACATGTAAAGCACTGAGCACTTTCCCTGGCACATCAAACCTAGATTCTTATCAATCATTATTGACTATCATTTACATTTGTAAGTGCTTGAATATATCATTGCTCAGTCTAAAAGATTTCAAAGCAGAGCACACTGGCAAACCTAGCTAAGACAGTCTTTTTTTAAAATAGGGCTCAGGAGGCAATAAGGGGGGAGGAATTTATACACATATTCTCATGGGAGGAACCATGAACTTTGTAATAATCTTTTAACCAACTGTAAGCCCCCAGCCTGGACTTAATCAGCCCCATTCTTTACTTCCAATGGAGCCAATGTGATTTCACAAGTTTCCATCCCTCATTTACATATTAACTTAACCAATCCCAGCTAACCTAGTTTTAATCCCTGTTTTGCATAGAAGATCTGAATGACAACTATACTCATAGCCTTTTGCCTATGTGACTCTGCCCCCATTTTTTCTTTCTGGAAACACAATTCAGGTTTCTTCTTGAATCTGTTTCTCCTAAATTTCAATTATAAATTGCCAATTAGAATTGCCTGATTAAATGCCAATTCTTGGTCAACATCAAATACCTTCTTTCTCTAATCCCATACCTAAAATCATAGTAATTAGCAGAGTTAGAATTCAATTCAGAGCTTCCACTTTTTATTTTTGTCTTTTCTCTCTTTATTTTGAAATAGTTATACCATAAAACATAAAATCTGAAATAAAAACAATTATATATATATAATAACCGAAATTTTAAAAATGTGACGAAACCTCATGCAACTACTGTGCATGTGAATACTCAGTGAATATCATTAAAAAACAGAATTCAACCACAGAAATTTGAAAATCTAATTGGGTCCATTCTATGATTTATGAATTGGGCAGCATCCCATCTAGCAAGTAGAGGGGAGCTCTGAGGAACTGTACCATATCAAGATTTTTAAAGGCAGAGAGGAGGTCAAAAAATGAATTTATTAGCAAGGAATGCATTGTTTGGGGCAAGGTCCTAGCACTCCTAAGGGGAACTGAAGAGACAATCAGGAATTATCTCCCGGTGTTAACTGGGAAATTCCAGTTTGGTTGGCTAAAGGTTACATTCCTGGGGAGGTTGAAACTGTAGGTAGGTTAGCTATTAAATCTGGGTTTACTGCCATGGGGCCTTAACATAAGTGACTCCATTTTGGGCCTGTGATTTTCTTTTTAACAGTGTTAACATGCGATTTCATTTGTTGTGAGTATTTTTCCGGACTTTTATAATTCTTTGGATGCAATTGCTTAAGTCTCCTTTATACTCCATCTCCCCACAGACACTCCATTCCATTCCCTCTTTTGCTTCCTAGAATAAATCATCACTCTGCAGCTTGGATCTTTCCCAGTCAAGTTTTTAAAAATTCACCATATGTGTGTGCATTCAAAAATAATGCAATGGTATTGTTTTGTGTGTTTTTAAATTTTGTATCATGCCCGGTGTATCTTTCTGCATATTACTTTTGCTTTCAATATTGTATTTCTGAATTTTATTTATGGTGAATTATAAAGATATAGTTGGTTAATTTTAACTGTTCTAGAACATAAGCTGTGTGACTATATCCATTCCCCTATTGGTAACACTTAGGTCGTTTCCAGTTTTCTCTATTACAAAAAATGCTGCAATGAACAGTTGTATTCATATCTGATTTTGCAAAAGTGCAAGAGTTTCTCCAGAGCTTATATTTAGAATAGAATTGCTGACTAATAGGATATGTACCTCTCCTTCTCTATTAGTTTTTTATTGATGCTGTAATGAATTATCACAAACTGAGTGGCTTAAAGCAACACTTATTATCTTACAGTTCTGTAGACTAGAAGTCTGACACAGGTCTCACTGAGCTTAAGTCAGTGTTTCCACAGGGCTGCATTTCTTTCTGGAGCTGTAGGAACAATCTGTTTCCTGGCCTTTTCTTGGTTTTACAGGCTGTCTGCATTCTTTGGCTCATGACTCCCCTCCTCCATCTTCAAAGCTAGCAGTGATGAGTTGAGTCCCTCCCACATTTCATCACTCAGATCTCTCCCATAGTCACATCTTCCTCTGACCATAGCTGGGAAAGGTTATCCACATTTAAGGACTCATATTATTACGTCAGGGCCTGCCAGGTCATCCAGAATAATCTCCCTAATTTAATGTCAGCTGATCAGTAACCTTAATTCCATCTGCAAGCTTAATCCCCCTTGGCATGTAACCTAACATATTCACAGGTTACCTGGTTTAGGACACTGACATCTTTGGGGTCATTATTCTGCCTACCACATCAACATTATGCAATATTGCCTAAGAGCTTTCTTAGATATTTGTACCTGCTCTGTTCCCACAAGGACTGGATGAGCATTCCCTTTTTTCTATTTCTGGTCAACGTTGAATGTTGTTGGTCATTCATATTTTTGCCGATCTGAAGTCTCTCATTGTTGGTTTAATTTTTATATTCTCAGTGAATTATGAAATTAAGCTTTTTATAATGTGTTCATTGATGATTTTGGCCTCCCCTTTTGAGAATTGCTCTGCTATCGTTCCTTTTGCTACCTAATGCAGCAAAATTGCCTTTTGTTCTCATATTAATTTGAGGAGTTATTTAGGTTAGCTATTAATTCTTGGGAGGTTAGCTGGCTTCTCCCAGACTGTTGCTTTACTAAAAAATGCATTTACCTGATTTTTGTGTGAGAATTAGAATTTTAATGCAACAAAATTTATTAATCTTTTATAGTTTGTATATTTTACTTTTTGTTGAAGAAACCATTCCTAATCTGAGATTGAAGATATTGCCCTGTATTTCTTTTATATTAAAACAAAAATTTGCCTTAGCACATTTAAGTCTTTAATCCACCTGGAATTTTCTATGCTGTAAGGCAGGGATCCAATTTTATTTTATTTTCCATATGGATAGCAATTGTTTCAATCCCATATACTGAATTTTCAATCCTTTCCCCCACGCCTTTCCTCCTTCTGAAAGTCTGCCATTATAACTTGTGGGTGTCCTGATTTCTATTTAAGATATAATCCTTTGTCTTTAACCCCTTATCTGCAGCTTTAATGAATGGTGATCTGCTGTATCTTGACCTGTGTTTTGAGGAGATGGGTGTATTAGTTTTGCTGCAATCATAAATGACCTCTAATTTTTTTTTTTTTTTTTTGGTTTTGAACACAAAAGGTTTGTCTGTCAATTAGGTTACTTTTATGCATGTCAGTTGCTCCTCTGCCTCTGCCCCATATGTCTTCTCATTTTTGAATTCAGCCTAAAGCAGGAGAAATTCCCCACTGGGAAGTGCAGTAAAAAGAGGAAGAGAGCTGTTGGAATGATGCAGTGACTCCCAAAGTCTCCGCTTGGATGTGGACTGCATCCTATCCACTCATCCCCATTTGTTAGAGCAAGTCACATGACTAAGCCCCACGTTGATGGGGCAGGACAGTACCCTCCTTCTGCAGATGACACCGCAGGTCATGTCACACAGAGCAAAGGATGTGGGATTCTCTTTCAGAATGGGAGAGAATAATTGGGAAAATTACTCGATTTGCCAGAATGAGTATGATTTCATCCCTTGTATTTGTTAATTGTATGTGTTTTAGACACTTGCATATTTGGTATATTTTACATTAAAAATAGTAAAGTAACAATCTGTACATGCCAGGTGAAGGACTCTTAATGCAGTAACAGATAGAAAGTGTGAAACAAAACTCGAAGATAGGCATTTAGGTTACATTCAGAATATCCAGTGGAGCTAATGGTGACATGGTGACGTAAAGTTTAAAGATAAATAAAGAATATTTTTTAGAAATAAAGTTTCAGGGCTCCTGAGTGGCTCAGCTGGTTGAGCGTCTGACTTCAGCTCAGGTCATGATCTCACAGTCCATGAATTCGAGCCCTGCGTTGGGCTCTGTGCTGACAGCTCAGAACCTGAAGCCTGCTTCAGATTCTGTCTCCTTCTCTCTCTGCTCCTCCCCCATCTGCACTCTGCCTCTCTCTCTGTCTCAAAACGAAACATTAAAAATATTAGAAAGAAAGAAAGAAAGAAAGAAAGAAAGAAAGAAAGAAAGAAAAAGAAAGTTTCGCATATAGATGAAAGGAGTTCAGAGTTCCAGCCAAGATGGATAAAGGACAAAGTAAAGGAGGATTTTCATTAAAAGGAGGAGTTGGCTGAACCTGTTATTAATGCAGTGTTAATGAAGCTTAGGGTTTTAAGCTAAAGACATAACATGTTAGCTCCATCCTGAATTCATTTTCATAGCTTGTACCGGTTTCCTCTCCATTCTTCTTTAGATCTTTACTCATTGTTTCAGGCCTCCTGAACTTTTATTTTCCTATATAGCCACGCTCTTTCGTTCCTGCCCAGGTTGTTCTCACTGCCTGGACTTTCCTTCATCTTTTCTGTGCAAAGAGTTAATCCCCCCATCCTTCGTTGGCCTTTATATGTATTTTTTGTTATAGCACTTATCACTCAAAGTGTGCTGTGCATCTGTATTTCCACTTACCCACTAATGTCTAAAGGAGGAACGTAGAGTATACGATTAGTGAGTGCACTGTGTATCTTACTTTTTTATTTCCTCCAACTTTTCTGCTGAGACTTAACCCGTCATTCAATTTAGTAGCTTTTAATGGTGGTCACACCATTCAGGTAGTGCTAGCAGAGAGGGACAGAATAATTTTGGGAAGGTGCCACTTCAAGTAAACTTTTGGCCTGAAATCAGCAATTGTGTCTTAAATGTTGGTGGTCTGAGTGGTTGTTATAGTCCAAGTCTTTTTCCATCAAGAAAGCGATCAAAACCTTAATTAACTTCAAGGTGCTAGAAGTTAAAGTCAGAGACACCCATTCATGTTTATCATTGCTGGGCAAGTAATTTATTATTACAATTACTTGAAGCGTAAGCAACACCACTGATCAGCTGGCTGGTGATAAAGATTTCACAAACTGTGGTGAACCCTACATTCTTTAATCATAAGATATAAATGTGAAAAATATTTGTTTATGGTTTTCCTAGGGTTTGACCTCAGTCCTTATTTTTACCATGATACAATAAAAGATGAGTTACAGAAGTGTTTTCATGACCTGCAAGTGAACCAAATATCGTGGTACATATATTAGAGAGGTACACAAAGAGAACCCACAAGGGGTCTACAAATCCCCATGGAGCAGATTGTTGTACCAAGTGTGTCTATTCAGTGCAGTTTAGGATTATAACATACCAACTGGGTCATAGGATAAAGCAAGGTAAAGGTAGAAAACTTACACATTTTTCCCCCCCTCTGGAGGTACCTAACAATCTAAAGCTAACTTAGTTTAGTCATCTTTCTTACATGGTTCAATATAATATACTTTGATTGAATTTGATGTTGAAGGCTCAGGTCGCTGAATCCGATTTGAGGGGTAGATAGTGTAGACTACTATATATTCACATTTACATGTTTATTTTTGAGGAATTTAGGAAAAGTTAAGTATATTTAGACTTAAAGTGTGAGGATGCTTGAAAATGAAGCATAAAGCAATTAAGTCCAGGGAGGAAAAACAAACCAGAGGTAGTAAACAGAATGGCAACAAAGAGAAGCATTTCAATGTACAAATATGTTGGATGTATTACACTACATAAATTTATAAGAGGTAGTAAAACTTTTGTCTTACATAAATTGTTTATAAAGTACTAGAATTCATAAAAGTATCGTAGGCCTTTTTTTTTTTTTACTTTAGTTTACTTCTTTTTTTCATATATTGTACTAATTAATTTCTTTATAACTACCCAATATCTAAGCCCATTTCAATTTAGGTGAAATTTTACATGAATCCTTGTGTGGGGTAGAGTCCTCATTTCCCATGGTAGTTGAGTAGAGTCGGCCATTTTCTGTCTCTTCCTATGGTCCATACCCTGATGATGAAAAGAATTGTTTGCTACGGATAACTCAGACATTCTGTGCTATGCATTTCTATGTCTTAAAACAAACAATAAAGAAATTATTAAATAGATAAGGATTGCCATGATACTGAAGAGAATCAGTTGGCAGTCAATGCAGGACTCCTTTCTGCCAAGATCTGTGAATGGTCTGAGATTTTTACCTATTGTCAAGTTAACAGGGTAGTCTGCTTCAGTTTCAGGGATGCTGGTAAAAGATATAACACTTCTGCATCAGAGAAAAAGGACAGTTTTTCACTCACAGGAACAAGGCAGTTTATTGCTCACAGCAATAGCAGTAGCCCAAGTACTATTACTGTTGCATGTTTCTTGAGTCCCAGTTTCTGCAGGGCTACGTGAAGAATGTTCTATGGCACTTGTATTCTCAGTGAGATGCGTGATAGGCTATGAGCATTGGGACTCTGAATCTTTCGTGGGCAATAAGCATATCTGCTGTTTGCTCCAGAGGGAAGCACGATCCAACTCTGTCTTGTAAGGTGATTCACGATACAAACAACCTTCAATGGAGAGGAGTCTGTGCCTTGCTCACAAAACCTACAGACATTTGATAGACTGATAGAAATTTTTTGTCACCCAACGCTCATAGGTTATGATTTATTCCATTTTATATCATCTATGCCTCGGAATGTTACAATCTTAGGATATAACAAGAAAGAAAACTTTATTCTGGATTTTTTTTTTTTTATAGTTTTGTGTTGGTGCTACTATTCTTAAGGAGAAAACATTTATCAGGCATAAAAAACATCAAATTTAAATCCCATTTACATTTCTCAGGATGAAAAATGGTAAAGTGCTCTGAGTTTATAACTCTCAATGAAGATTATCACATATATGTTTCATAATTATTTTATGGGTATTAAAGCTAATGACAATAAAAGGGCAAATCTAGCTTGTGTTTCAAAGACTAATCAGTGACTAACTTAGGCCTTGTGACTTAGTAAGAGTTTTGTTTTATTGTTACAATGCTGGGTTTATAACAAGCAAGCATACTTGTTGAAAATTAATTTTTAAGATTTCCCCCCATATTCATTGTGGTATATCCATTGTTTTAAAAGCACACACCGAAGTATGTTTTCCTATTTTTTTCCTTTGACAATGCCATTTCTGTGGCATTAGCAACCGAATGATGTATTTTTTTCCATTTTCATGAATAATAGTGACAATGGCATTAGTACCAGATACACAGCGGCTCTGATAATATATAATCTGACCTTTATCTCTAACGTGATCAGCATGGGCTGCCACCCTTCCTGCTGTGACAAAACAGCTGTTTTGATAACGGACTGCAATCCATCATCACACGTGCCTGATGCAGCAGAGCTGAACTGTTTTCAGGCTTTCTCTCACAGAAGACTATTTCACTCTGGGTACTGGTAGCTAATGTTCTTCATTCTATACGGCTTTTGAGGGAATCTGATGGAATTATGAATGAAGCAGATTGACAATGTATGTGCAAGCCTAATTTCAAAAAACATATGTAAAAAACTATGTTGTGAACCAAAATGAAACGTAGGGAGCTGGTTTGAGAAATTTAGAATGAATGTCCTAGATACCAAAGTTAGAAAATCTAATGTCATTTTCTATGCTTGTTAGGCTCTACTATTAGTCTTATTAAACTCATAGTAAAACTGAGTACCAGTAGAAAACGGTGTCTTCTAAGACATAAAATTAAAGCACAGGGAGAAATATTGAATTGAAAATGCCATTTTATTTATTTTTATTTTTAATACGTGGGGAAAATGAGAACTCTGAGAATCTGAGAGATCATTATGCCCAAGCTCATTGTTTTGTGGATTCAGAAGCTAACGTGTAGAGGCGTTAAGTGATGTTTCTAACATCCATGGTGGTACCAGAGTAGAGTCTTGGGTCAGTAACTGGTTAGAAAACAGTTAGGGAAAAGTGGTGTGATAGAAGGCCACTCATACAGCTAGGAGAAGAGGCGTGAGAGCCTCTAAGAGCCAGCTCTCCTCAAGGCAGAGGAGGCAAGGCTTTAAATGACTTATCTGTCGAAATACCCAGTATATTTACGATTGCTGATAACTGTATATACACAGTCCAATCAGAACCTGGCAATGTTTTTGTGGTGCCAGTACAATTACTAATTCATAGTATTGTAACCATACGAACTTAGGTTCTCTCTTTGGTGAGTCAGAAACTGCACCAGGTTGACTTGTCCCACAAAGAAAAGTTTATTTGCAGCCAATAAGGAGATCCCAAGGAATGGCTTCCAATGCCATGACTGCTTGAGCAAGCATGAATGGGTTCCTTTTATTTAGGGTTAGGATGAATATTTAGACAGAGAAGGCTTGTCATCATATGTAGAGGCAGGCATAAGGTTGCATATGCGCCTTAAGGAAACATGCCTATACACACATTGCATGTTATGTAAGTGAAGCTTGTGCTCCTCCTTTGGGGGGAGATACTAGTATTATAATGAGATAAAGGTGGTCAGCAGTCATCCTGGAGGTCACTCATGGTCCATCTGCACGGTCACAAGTCAAGGGTTAAGCTCACTGATCTGAGTGGTCTGGGCCAGCTAGAGGTCTTGACAGGGCCGTCGCTATTACTCGGCTGCAGGGGGGTTGGGAGTGGGGTGGTTTTGCTTTCCATTTGCCTGAGTTGAGGGATAGGCTCGAAAGGAGTTTAAGGAAAAATGTGGGATAAAGGTTAGTGAGTACAAGCAGGTGGGAAGTAAAGGTCAGGTCTTGGGTTCTAGCTGGTGACAGTACTACCACAGCCGTGACTTCACCTTGATTTTTTTGCTGTAGTATTTTAAACTGCCATCTTGTAAGTAAGTAGGCTTTTAAAGAGCTGAATGAGGGAATTCTTTTTAAAATGTTAAATAGGGAAATTTCAGCTGATAGCTTTTTTTTGCCTTCCCTTCAGCAATTTTTCTTCTAGCAAGTAGATGCATTTATAATCATTTCTTTGACCTTAAGGCCACTGAAAGCATGGTGGCAACTGATCAGTACTTTCATGTCATTGATGATATGATAGTGTTTCTTCCGCTGCAAAGCCAATTATTTAGCTACCCTCTTCATCACAAGGCAAAGTGTCTCCTTCCAGCTCAGCTGAAATGATTTATTGATTATATTTCTTTATATATCTAAAATTCTTGACATCTTGTTTGATATTACCTTCACCTGCAAAACCTTCTGGGTACAAATGTGTGTGGAAAAACAAACGGATGTACATACATTTTCCATGCACTGATGTGAATGGAGGCTATTACTCCTGGTGGTCTCAATTAATTAATGAGGTAATAGGAGAAAATGATGGTTTGCTATGATGTTATACATGTACCCATTACACAGACACAATTTACTCTATGTCTTATATTTATACCTATTTATTTTCCCTTTGCTTTTGTGCTTAACGAACATAGACCACACTTTCTAATACTTTGTACTGAGTACTTCTTATACTTCTAATTCCCTTAAAGTTCCTTCTCAGCATTGTAATCCATATACTAAGAACAATTTCTAAATTATGTCCACTTTTGCTATAAATTATAAGACTGCACCTGTTTCTGTCAAAGTGTGCTTCTATTAAGTACAAGTTATACTTTGGCACACTACTGAGGACAAAGTTTACTTAAATGTGTTTTGACTTTGTCAGTTAATAAGCATCTAGTTTGGAACACATTTAATACTATTTTCTTCTCTCTCCTTTATCCCACTCTAATTTTCAAAAATTCCTAATTTTGATGTCCTATTTCATGATGAAGAAAAGTGCACTTAGTTATGCAGTTTTTAGTATTGGAAGGAATCCCTCATCACCACCAAGCAACCTGAGATTTCTGTTGATTTTTTGTTCGTTTGTTTTACATATTTGTTTCCTTGCTTTTTTGATTTTCAAGCTTATTGAGATAATTACCACATAATACTGTGTGAGTTTAAGGTTTACAATGTGATGATTTGACTTATGCATATACTGAGAAATTATTAACAAAATAAGGTTTGTTAACATTCCCATTACCTCACATAGTTATCATTTTGTGTGTGGGTGTACTAATAACTTTTCAGATTTACTTTCTTAGCAACTTTGAAGTATACAATACAATATTGCTAACCATGGCCACCATGCAGTGCATTATATTTCCAGATCTTATTTGTATTACAACTACATATTATAACAATTGGACTACCTGAACTTCTCCTCTCTTTCCCCAACAACCAAGCTACTCTCTGTAGAATTCACCAGTGAAATCTTCTGGTTCTGGGTTTTATTTGTTGAAAGCTTTTTGATTACTAATTCAATTACCTTATCATTACTGGTCTGCTCAGGTTTTTGGTTTCTTCATGAGTCAGTCTTGGCCTATTGCATGTTTCTAAAAATTTATCCATTTTTGCTAGGTTGTCCAATTTGTTGGTGTGTAATTGTTCATAGTTTCATATGGTCCTTTGTAGTTCTGGGATATCTGTTTTAATGTCTCTCCTTTAGTTATAAATTTATTGATTTGAATCCTCAATCAAAATTTCTTGATTAGTCTACCTAATTTTTTGTCAATTTTCTTTATATTTTAAAGAAACAACACTTAGTTTTTAAAGTATTTTCTGTTATTGTTGTTTTCCTGTTCTCAATTTCATTTATTTCTGCTCTAATCTTTGTTATTTCCTTCCTTCTACTAACATTGGGCTTAGTTTGTTTTTCTTTTTCTAGTTCCGTGAGGTGTAAAGTTTGGTTGCTTATTGGAGATTGTTCTTTTTTTTTTAATTTTTAATGTTTATTTATTTTTGAGACAGAGAGACAGAGCATGAGCAGGGGAGGTGCAGAGAGAGAGGGAGACAGAATCTGAAGCAGGCTCCAGGCTACAAGCTGTCAGCACAGAGCCTCATGTGGGACTCAAACTCACAAACCATGAGATCATGACCTGAGCTGAAATCAGACATTCTATTGACTGAGCCACCTAGCTGCCCCTGAGATTGTTATTCATTCTTTTTTTTTTTTTTGAAAAAGTGAAAGAGAGTGTCAGTGGGGAAGAGAGGCAGAGAGAGAAAGAGCCTCAAGCAGGGTCCACATTCAGCACAGAGCCCGACATGGGGCTTGATCCCATAACCCTGGAATCATGACCCGAACCGCTATCAAGAATCGGATGCTCAACTGACTGAGCCACCCAGGTACCCCTCTTAAGAACATTTTTATTTTAAAATCTCTTTTTATGGTATACATATTGCTACCCCTGCTTTCTTTTGGTTATCATTTGCTTGTGATATCTTTCTCTATCCGTTTACATTCATTCTATGTGTGTCCCTAAAGCTAAAGTTAGTTTCCTATATCCATCATTTCATTGGTTCTTGTTTTTTCATCCATTCAGCCATTCTATATCTTTTGATTGGAGAATTTAATTCATTTATACTTAAAATAATTATTGATAGATAAGGACTTACAATTGACATTTTGTTAATTGTTTTATATCCTAGGTATTTTGTTTCTTGCTTCCTCTCTTGCTGTCTTCTTTTGTGATTTGATGACTTTGTGGCTGTGTGCTTTGACTCCTTTATCAAAATCTTTTCTGAATCTACTACAGGTTTTTCCTTTCTGTTTACCAGGGGGCTTACATAAAATGTATTTATAACATTCCATTTTAAGCTCATAACAACTTAATTTGTATAGCATACAGAAAACTTTATACTTTTACTTCTCCTACCTCATAGTGTAGGTTATTGACATTATAGTTTATATCTGTTTCATATTGTGTATCCAGTAACAAATTTTTATAGTTATAGTTGTTTTTAATTCATTGGTTTTTGAACTTTGAAACTAGAGTTGTGATTGATACACCACCATTATAATATTACAGAATATGACTTTGACTCTATGTTTACCTTTACATATAAGTTTTACACATTCATGTTTCTATAATGTTTAATAGCATTCTCTCATTTCTTTTTTTTTTTAATTTTTTTTAACGTTTATTTATTTTTGAGACAGAGAGAGACAGAGCATGAACGAGGGAGGGTCAGAGAGAGGGAGACACAGAATCTGAAACAGGCTCCAGGCTCCGAGCTGTCAGCACAGAGCCTGACGCGGGGCTCGAACTCACGGACCGCGAGATCATGACCTGAGCCGAAGTCAGCCGCTCAACCGACTGAGCCACCCAGGTGCCCCGCATTCTCTCATTTCAACTTGAAGTTTGCTCTTTAGCCTTTCTTGTAAGACATGTCTAGTTGTGAAGAACTCCTTCACTGTTTTCTGGGAAAACCTTTGTCTCTCCTTGATTTCTTAAGAACCGTTGTGGCAGTATAGTATTCTTGGATGACAGCTTTGTTCTTTCAGTATATTGAATATATCATCCCACTCTTTCCTGGCCTGTAAAGCTTCTGCTGAGAAATCTACATACAGTCTTATGTGATGAGTTGTTTTCTCTTGCTGGTTTTAAATTCTCTCTTTGTTCTTGACTTTTGACAATTCAATTATAATGTATTTCATTGTAACCCTTTTCTAATTCAACCTACTTGCGTTCTATTGGACCTCATGAATCAAGATGTTCATTTCTTTTCCCAAGTTTTTGGAGGTTTTCAGCCATTACTGCTTTAAATAGACTTTCTGTCCCTTTATCTTTATCTTTTTCTTCAGGATTCTCTTTAAAAAAAAATTAATGTTTATTTCTTTCTGAGACAGAGAGAGACAGAGCATGAGAGGGGGAGGGGTAGAGAGAGAGGGAGATCAGAATCAGAAGCAGGCTCTAGGCTCTGAGCTGTCATCACAGAGCCGATGCAGGGCTCAAACTCACAGACCATGAGATCATGACCTGAGCCAAAGTCCGATACTTAACCGACTGAGCCAACAAGGTGCCCCATCCCAGGATTCGTATAATAAGTATATTGTTATTTTCAATCCTGACCCTACATCTCATAGGCTTTCTTCATTCAGTTTCATTCTTTTTTCTTGTAGCTTCTTTGACTGAATAATTTCAAATGATTTGTCTTCTAGTTTATTGATTTTTTCTTCCGTTTTGTTGAGTTGGTATCACAGATCTTTATTGAATTTTTCAGATTAGTCACATCATTAGCTTTATGAGTTTTTTTTTAACGGTTTCTTGGTCTTTATTGAACTTATTTTCATCATGCATTGTTTTCCTGACTTCGTTCAGTTGTCTGTTTCTCCTAGTTTGCTGAAATTATTTAAAAGGATTATTCTCAATTATTTGTCAGAGAGTGCATAGATTCACATTTCTTCGGGGTCAGTTATTGGAGTTTAGTAGTCTCTTGATGGAGTGAAGTTTATCTGATTCTTTGTGACCTTCATATGCTTGTGGTTGGTATATGTGCATTTGAGTAAGTCTTTTAGACTTTACAAGTTCTTTGTCAGGGGAAGACCTTCACCAGTCACTTCAGCTTGGAATACTGGATAGGTCAGCTAGTAGTTTCCATGTGTAATCAGGGCTTGCTATCGGCTCTCTAGTTGCTCTGAGGTCAAGGAGGGTGCCCCTGGCTGGGCTCCATGGTTGGGTGAGCCTGCTGGCTGTGTTCCATGTTCTAGTGGGGTCACTATGTAGTCTCTCTTCTAGGCCAGGCCTGCTAGGTGTGTTCCACAGTCAAGTGGGGCTACTAGCCCATCTCCACAATCACCTCTGGTCAGGTGTGGTTATAGTCTGTGTTCCCTGGCAAGCAGTATTACTGGTTGGATTCTGCAATTGGGCAGACTGGGCTATGCTCTTTAATTGTTCCTGATCAATTAAAGGGGCCTTAGGATTTTCTCAAGAAATGGCTGCTACTGCTGGCTGACCTCCATATTTAGGAAGGGCATGGGCTGTGCTTCATGGTCAGACAGGTCCTTTGGCTCTGCTCTACAGTCAAGCAGGGTTGCAGTTTATGCTCTGAAGTTGGGTGAGGCTGCAGGATCATCTTCACATAGGCCACTGACTGTATTCCAGTGGTGGGCATTGGACCTTGCTGTGCCGGGTCGTGGACAGGCTCTCTCTCTTATCAAGTGGGCCTTTCACCTATACCCCATGGTTGGGTGTAGCTGGAAACTATGCTCTGTTGTTGGTCTAGATGACGGTCTAGACTTTCCTGTTGGGTAGAGATACAGAATATGCTCTGTATTTGGCAGGATCATGCCTGGGCAAGGCCGCAGGCTGTGTTCAGCAATCAGGCAGCAGTTAGGGTGGGCTCCTCTGCTGGGTGAAGTTTTAGACTGGGCTCTTTGGCTGGGCACTACTGTAGGCTGGGCTCCAAGACTCAGGGTCACACTTCAGGCTCCTTAGTATATACAGATGGCTGGCATCTGTGGCCAGACTTCCCAGTAGGGTGGGGCTGGAAGCTATGCTTAGAAAATGGGTGGGGCTGCTAGTTTGCTCCCTGCCTGGGTGAGGACACAGAATAGTCTCCATGGGTGGCCTTTTAGCTGGGAACCCAAATCAGGCAGAACTGTCAATGAAGCTTCCTAGCCAGAGAGGGCCGCTGGCTCAGTTCTCAGCCACGGGCTGAGATTTCTGCTTGGGTGCTGCTGAGCACTGGTTGCCGTAAGCTCTACCCCCCTTCCATTTTTATCAGCGCTCCAGTGTCCGAGCTCCACAGTTTCTCCCTGTGATCCCTGTGAGGTAAGACCCATGTGGGCCTCCTAAAAAATGTTTTGCAATACCGCAAAAGCAGATACCCACCTTCAGTTCTCTTTTTTCAATTGGGGAACCAGTAGGCCGAGGAGTGCCTTCTTGGTGCAGCACTATACCATCCTGGGGATGGCATGATGCAGTCAAAGCAAAACAGTAAGCTGTTCCTCTTACCCCTCTAACGTGGTCCTTCTCAGTGTTTGTGTTTTAGGGGAGTGTTTCACCCTCATATCCAGGTGCTGGGATTTTTCACAATGGTGTCTTGTTTATGGAAAATTGCTAGTTGGTCTTGTGAGGGGGACTAAAGTCAGAGACAACCTATGTCAGCATCTTGACATTATTCCTCCATTGACTCTTTTTTAAGTTTGAGGCTACTTCAGGAATGCATATTGATCCTAAATTTAAGCCAACAGAGCTTTCCAGGATGCTACACTGATTTTGAAAGATTATTGGATTTTACTGGGCAGGAGTCATATCCCATTAATCTGCTTACGATTCTACCTTAATACCAAATTTTCTTCAAAGGTCAGTTTTAGTTATTTCTTTTTTGAACCTCAAATTCTGGCTAATTTCTATTACTTGTCAAGATTACAATGATCCCATGCATTTCACAACTTCTGCTGTAATGTAATTTTAGGGGCTGTCAGTGAAGAAACAAACTAGAATTTTCCTGTTCATCAAACCCCCAGGGTAAAATGAATTGCTTCAGTGCATTCTGTGGAAAGAGAAGGCAAAGGGGACAATTTATTTGTATCAGTTTAACCTCTGTGGGCTGTTGACATTGGAACTGCCTAATGGCAAACTGTTAAGAACTATTAAGTTCTCATTAGTGATGCCCCTGGATTAGAGCCATGTGGTACAGGACATCATTTAATAGTAAATATTAAAACATATTTATGAAAAGAGAAAGGCACGTCTGCATTATTTAAAAGAAAATAGAAGAGTAGAACTTAATTGGTATCAAAAGCAGGTCAGAGACTAATTATGATTTCAGTTCCATGTAACTTTACCTTCTCATTTCTTGACTTAGTAATTGTTTCTGGCAATGCCATGGCTAGAAGAATAAAGTGCTTTCAGAAATGTGAGCAGCTCCGAATCATTATTAACCTCAGGCTGTCTACACAATTAATAATTCAATGTAATTTTATCTATACTAGTTTTCAGAATGCCTTGTTATGAGATAAGGTAATATTAATCCATCTTCCAGGGAGCTATTTCTAAAAAAGAATACAACCCATAGATCAATTAATTTATTTTTAGTTTGAAAGTCTATATGTGGATTGCAATATGACATGCCAATTATTAACGATTTAAATTTGAATGAATTCTTATATATCATTGACATATTAAGGTTCAATAAAGCAAACACAGTAATGCATATTGTCATGTTGGTGACACTGAAAAAAAATTATAAAACATGTGTACAAAGGTTGAGTTTATTTCAGTCCATCAGAAGAAAAACTTAGAGTCAAAGCTTATGAAAATCGTCATATTCATTTGTGAGCTTTATGTATATATATTTAGATTTCTTATAATAAATATATAATTATGTAGTCAAAACAGGATATGTTATATGAAGACATTAAGTGGCCATTTTAAATTCAGGTCTCTTAAATTTTATTAGCTTCCCTTCTTAAGTACTTATCTGGAGGCCACTTATTAGACTTAAACAAATTAGATTTATTATTTTTGGAAGGTGAGCGTTTGTTTTCTGTATTTGCTTTAAGATTGTTTGTTATTTTTCTCTATGTCTGAAATAGTCTATCTGATCTGTCAAGGAAAAATAAGTAACGCATAATTTCCAGAACTTAAAAGGAGAAACAATGTAAACCAGAATTTATAACCAGAATTTATATAAAAACACTATTTCATTGAAAGAACTTGTTAATCTCCTTTTGTCTTACTGTGTGGCCATATACATATCAATGTGCCTATCTATTTTGACTTCCTCATCTATAACGTGCAGTTAAGTTAATATATTCTATTTATTAAGTTTACTGGTTTGTAGTGACAGCATAAAAGTGAAGTGTAGGTTATATTGTGAAGCCCCCCAGTCTGGATGTTAACAACAGATTAAAATCTCATTAACATTGTGAGAGTCATTTAAGCTCTCTGATTCTCTGTTTCTTCATTTGCAAAATGTTCTGAGTTACAGATAAAATGTGTAAAGCAACAAGCACACAGTAAGTATTTAACCGGTGGATCTATTTTCTAATCTTCGTGTATAAGACTTTGTAGAAAGACTGATAACCTATTATAAATTTCCCAAAGTGCAGTTTTCCACTAACATTGCAGACAAGGGCGATGTTCTGCAAATAACAATGATATACATATTTGTATGAAACCATAATTTTGATATGTACATTCAAACTATTATGACAAACTATACTCCATGATGATAGATGATTTCATCAAACATTTAGCCCTTTATCTGACTCACCATTTTAATTATGAGTTTTATCCTACAGTTATATGTTGGGTACTAAAAATTTATAGTACTTTTTTCCCCCCCACAGGAAGTTTTAGGATTTCCAAGTAAAAGTCCATTTCCTGCCATATTTAGCAGAAATATAAGTAGCCATTTTGGATCTCTTTTACCTATAAAATATAGTTTGATAGCAATAATTCCAAACAGATCCTTTGAATGTCTTTGATTCTTAAATCTTAAACTTTCCAACTCAGTCTGGTTTTGGAACTGTGTCAAGAAGTGAATGGAGCTTAAAGGGATTGATAATAATGGTGACTTCAGCAGCTTGAAAACTAAACAGGAAGATAAAAGGGTGAGTCAATGAAGGGCGAGTCCTCTAGCAGCAGGGAGGCAGGGTGAAAAGTAAAAACTTATGCATGTAGTTCATTGAAGGTTGAAGACTGAGAATGTCTGCCCTTATGGTTTACTACTACATACACATTATGCTAGCTAGATGTGGTAGGCATACAATGCATGACATTCTTCTTATATGTATCTATGTTGTAAGTCATATAATCTCATATTTGGAGGAGACATTAAGTGGTTATTTACTGTAACCCATGTGTAATTTCAAATCTCATAACCTCAATTTATAAGTTTTCCTTGGAGGAAGTGAGAACTTCAGTATCAGTGTTTATTTTGACTTGCCTGTTTTAGATCAGATCTTACTTTAATAAGGTATCACTTAATATCTTTACATATCTACATATCACTTTAATAAGAATATATGTGATTTAGACTATGCATCACTCAGTTCAATTTAAATCGGCAGCTTAGAAGAGCAGGAGTCCTCGTGTTGACTATTTGGCAATAGACAAGTGAATGATTGGCAACTTTAACTCTATTCATAACTTGGAAAAAAAAAGAAAAATTGGTAATAATAATAAAAATAAAGATTCTGTAGTAAAATATTTCTAGTTAGATTATATACACTTAATAGCTGCTTTGGGTAAAAACAACAACAACAAAACTCTGGAATACACAAGGATATTTATGGTGACTAAGTCTAGACAAACAATGTTTGTCTCAGAGGATAATTGGGGATTTTTATTTAAAGCTGTAAGTGACAGCTGATAGATTTTATTCTGTTATTTGCTATGAGAAAGGGAAAAATTTTGTCTCCTGAATGTGTGACATATACTTTGCCAAAGGGAACAATAGTTCCTTCCAAATGGATTTAAAATAAATATATAATAATTCGCATTATCTTAAAAAGCTGCTTTGCGTCTATTCAAAGATTATAAAAAGTAACACTCCAAAACTTAAAATTATAAATTTTTAAATTGTCTGTGATTGAATAGAAGGACAGGAAGGTAGTGGTTTCCTCACCTTTCATTTTTCATGCATTAAAAACCAAAAACAGCAGCCCCAATAGAGATTTGGTTTAGATTTTCTTTGTTCATTTCCTCTTGTGTTTTTGACCTATAAACTTGAGGTATTTTTAAAGACATGAATTACTGGAGATGGAGAATTTTAGCCAAAAATATAGGATAATAAAACAAATTCCTTTAGATGAACCTAACTGCCATAAAAAGATAAAGGTATTTTATGTTATGGCCTGAGGCATTATATCTAGACTTGTGAATATCCACATACTATTAAATTTTTAGATCTTGGGAAACCATAAAATAAAAGCAGCTAGTGGTATAGAGGCTGTATAAAGAATGTGTTGGAGAGTTAGAAGAGAGAAAAAGAGGATAATTTAAAGGCACCAAAATGTTAATTTATATTTGATTTAGTTGTAAGCACGTCCAAGCTGTGGTATTAGAATTGTATGATCTTAATTTTCTAAGTATAAACATGTCTTAATTATCACTAAAGTATTATTTGTATCTCTGAGTAGTCTGCATTTTCCACATTCTGTAACTTCTGTGCATTTCTCCATAATCTGGAACTATACTTTGGTTGGCTAATCAAGAACTGAATAGTCATTCTTCTCTATTAATTTTCACTGTGGTGATGATAAAAGGTTTTACTGCTCATCCATGATCTCTCTAGGTTTAGGTTGGGCTTTCCTGAGCTCTCTAAAGATAAAGGAAGAATAGAGTCTTTTTATATTTGTTATTCCCCAGCCATCTTCAGTGATGTAAATAGATTACTTTGAGGAAATTTGCCAATAGATTGTAGCATGCAAGGAGCTGTTATTCAAGTTTGCAGGAGATTGTTAGTATGTGATGGTAAGAAAAATGACAATAAGTTCTCTAAAAGAGTTAAGAAAAATTGTGTGTACATTTAATAGTTATGAAATTTAGGGGCGCCTGGGTGGCTCAGTCAGTTAAGTGTCCGACTTTGGCTCAGGTCATGCATGATCTCACGGTTCTGAGTTCGAGCCCCGTGTAGGGCTCTGTGCTGACAGAGCAGGGCCTGGAGCCTGCTTCAGATTCTGTGTCTCCCTCTCTCTCTGCCCCTCCCCTGCTCATGCTCTGTCTCTCTCTGTCTCAAAAATAAATAAACATTAAAAAAAAAGTTCTGAAATTTAAAAAATAGACAACCAAATTGACTTAAATTTTAAATAAGAGGAAAATAGATACGTTTCTTGGAGCAATAGACAACTATATCACCATAATAAAGCCATAATTACATTTAATTACTTTTACATGGTTATGTTGTTTCTTTTAATCCTTTCTTTTAATATGTGCCATAAAGTGCAAATAACGTTGATGGATAAAAGGTAAAGACTTTTCAAATATGCCAGGCTGTAATGTTTATTGTAAATGGAGCTATTGACAAATAACTTCACTTGAAATTTTCAGATCGAATTTGGTAGGACATATTTACCAATAAAGGAACATGAATAATCCCTATATATATGTCCCTATATATGATTTTAAATGAAGTCATAAATTCTTAGACAATTGCTAAAGCAGAAAATTTAATTCATGGCCCAAGAAAAGAAATCTTTTAAATATGCAAGTTACATTTTTGCTTTTGTTTGATTGCTTTCCATGTGACCAGTCATCTTCTAAAATGTTCTCTCCGACAAGGTACTATTCCATGTTTTCCAAGTTTACTATTTTCCAATTTTACTACTTAATAAATGTGTGTTTGTATGTGTGGGTATGTGGATAGATGGGGAGAGATAGATAGATGATAGATAGATAGAATCATACATACATACATACGTATACAGACAGACAATAGGTAATGTAACCACAAGGAAAATAGCTTGATCATCTTTAATAGTCTTGGGCTGTTGATTTCCACAACAAAGGTCACTGGTGTTTTAGTTTGTCCTGCACAATCACTCATGAGGTGAAGTCTAGATACTTAATAGTCTGTGGCTTAGCAAGACATTTTAATTTTATTTTAGTTTTATTTATTCTAGCCACAAGTTGGTCACATACAGCTCCATAATTAGCAACTCTTCAGAGCAGATTGGAACATCAAGATTCACTCTGAAATCTTTCCTTCTGGAATAACTTGGCACTAAAATACCCCATCTACCTGATGGAGAATATATTCTCAACCAAACCAGAACTGGAGGAATTTAAAAATCAGAAGATTTATCCTGTGGGAACAATAGTGTCTTTTTTCTTATAAAACAATTTAAAATACTATATATATACATATATATATATATGTATATATATATATGTATATATATACACACACAATTTAAAAAATATTGTTATCTATTGTTGATTAATAACACAAACCAGGGCGGGTGGGAGGGAGGGAGGGAAGGGTAGGTGATGGGCATTGAAGAGGGCATCTTTTGGGATGAGCACTGGGTGTTGTATGGAAACCAATTTGACAATAAATTTCATATATTAAAAAAAATAACTTACAAAAAAAACACAAATCATCCTAAAACATAAATTTTATTTATTTATTTATTTTTATTTATTTACTAGTTTAGATGTTTTAGGCTCCTTACAACAAGGCAGTGGAGTTCCAAGAGTTGAGAAATTCAAGAGAAAGGAAATGGAGGCTGCCAATCCCATAAGGCCTGAGAACAGAAACTGTGTCATTATCACTTCCACCATGGTCTGTTGGTCAAAGTGGACACAGAACCTGCTCACATTTTAGGGGGGAGGATATTAACTTCACCTTTCCATGGTAGGAGTAACAAGAATTTGTGGCCAATTTTATTTCCCCATAATATTTTGTTTTATAAATAATTTCAGTCATGTACCATAACCTTGCTTTTTGTTGAAAATGACAAAAGTACTTTCCATTTTTCCCAGTTCCATTCTCTTCTCTTGATAAAATATTTTATCTTGGTAACTTAATTTATATAACTTGAATAAAATTTTCATAAATAAAATACTTTTGTGTGAGAAAGTCTTAGGAAATACATTCTGCAAATAATAAATAGCTAATTATCAATCTAAATCTAGTGATCAATCTGTGATCTAAATTAAACTGTTAAAGATTTTAGAATGATTAAGCCAAATATCCTTAGAAATGTATTGCATTATGACTCTTTAATAGGTACAAATTAACAGAATAATCTATAAAGAACCTTCAACTTTTAAATGCTTATTGATTTTTATTTTGTTTCATTGGCTTTATGACTATTTACTACAGTTTTTTCAGTAAAGGTGAGGATAATTTCAGTTATTTTAATATCTGAAAATCACTATACCAAATGTCTATGGACTAATAAATTCTGAAGAATAATAATCTGGGAGTAGGCCAAAAGGCACAAACATTTCACAATAGAAAATTTCTGAAAATCGGTACTTTTTTCCTTCTCATTTGACTTTTGTTTATTATGTCTTCTATTCCATTTCTCTTTGAACATGGTCTTTCTTTTTTAGTTAAAAAAAAATTTGTTTAAGTAGGCTCCATTCCCAAGGTGGGGCTGGAACTCATGACCCTGAGATCAAGAGTCACATGGTCTACTGCCTGAGCCAGCCAGGCTCCCCTGAACACTGTCTTTTTATCCCTTTAACTATCTGTTTCATTGATATGATAATTGTAATATATCATTATTATCTAAATGTTTGCATAGTGAATATGATGATAGATTATTTTAGCAAAAAATATTGAAAAGGGAAATGATTTTAACACTATTTTACCTTATCCTAAAAATAAGAATTTATGTATTTGTGATTTACCTTTTATAAACATGTAGCTATAACTTTGTATTTGAAATTAATACAATGTATATAAAAAGTGATTACAATTAAATATAATATTAAAAATCGTCTTTTTACATATTACGTACACCAAAAAACCTATAAAATGATGTAGCCACAATGTCAGCTACCTGCAGTGAGCCATACCTCTTTCTTGTTAAATAACCCTATATGTAGCAAATTAGGAAATATCTTTTTCAGCTGAGACCAAATTATAGGTTGACATAGTACCTGAGCTAACTTTAAGAGTTTCCTTTGGTCAATTTCCCAGAAGTCATAATAATCAGAGTCTGTGGGTTAAATGTAATGATAGTTTTTATAAGTCTCTGTTACAAGAACAGATAACAGAAGAGCATGTAAGAAGAACATGTGCTCATTCTAGGCTGCCATGCTATTCATAGTGTTGAAATTTTTCTTACCTTATTATTTTGGAATATCAATGATGATCTCATCTTAAATTCATATCATCCTAGGACTAGAATGGATTCTTAGACTTCTTTAGAATAAATCCTTGTTGCAGGATTAATTAAATCCTTATTATCGTAAAAGAATGTCATAACCTCTTTCCTTAAAAGGTTTTACAGATGAAATGTTTCCAACATCTGTTTGGAGCCTATATCTTCCTAAACGATGACTTTATTTGCCTGATTGAGGTGCAAATTTCTTTGTTGTGGAAGATACCATATTTTCATATCATTTGAGAAAAAGATTCTGCTTGCTGTAGAAAGAATAATTCTGGACAAAAATTATATTGTAAAACATCACCATAAATCATGTGATATCATTGTTAAAAAAAAAAGAGAGAGTTAGGGGCACCTTGGTGGCTCAGTTGGTTAAGCATCAGACTCTTGATTTCTGCTCAGGTCATGAACTCCTGGTCTGTGAGACTGAGCCCTACCTAGGGCTTTTAGCTGCATGTGGAGCCTGCTTGAGATTCTCTCTCTTTCTCTGCCCCTCTCCTGCTCGTGCTCTCTCTCTCTCAAAATAAATAAATAAATAAACATTAAAGAGAGAGAGGATTAAAATATCAACATCTGTGAACATTTAAAAATTTTAGCCTACTTGCCAGCTAACAAATTAGCCTGCCATGTCTTCATGGATGGTGAAAGAAGACACAAGACTTCTATGTCAGAGATGAAACACAGTTTATTGCTCACATCAAAAGCAAGACACACTGTTATCATTTTGTACCATTTTCCAAAACTCCAATCTTCATAGAGAAATATCAAGGAGAATCAGATGATACCTGTGCATATGGTAGTTGCATTATAGGAGAGGGACCCTGAATTTATAGGACCTGAGGCATGCCTACTCTTTGCCCTAGGGTAGACATCTTTATTACACTAAACAGTGAACATATGTTACCTTTGGTCCAGAGGGACATTATTTCTGTCTTGGAAGGCTTTAAGTAAGCCTATCCTTTCATACTTTTTATTATACAAACATCCTTAAAAAGGTCATGTGGATCAAAGAGCAGTCAGTGTTTCACTCTGCTAGATGAACAGAAATGTAAGAAACCCATGGAGAATTGTTTCTCAACAGTAAAATGTACAATATAAGTTCCCTAAAACAAATAAATATAGAAATAAATATTAGCATAACATATTGACTGTTTATTCATAATGCCTCAATTGAATGTCTAATTAGGTAGCAACTTTTCGAGTTTCTTATTTATACAAGGTATTTAAATAATACGTTTTAGGAAAATATCAGTCATTTTGGCTTTTTCCACAAAATCTAAAGTGAACAATGATACCTCGTTTTTGCAAATTTATGCTACACATTATGGCAGTACCAAAAAATTATATTCTCTGAAGTGATTTATGATTTCTTTGGAGAGACATAATACCCATATATGAAGCAAACTAGGGAACAACTTATTGTAGTATATATTGAAATACTAGATTGTGGATAAAGAATTAATATCCTATTGATTTAATTTATAAACCATTTTAACATATATTGCCTCATTTTGTATCCATGCCTCATTTGTATTATGATATTTTATTGATTTTGCAATTTGAAATTTTTATCATCTCTGAAATAACCATGGATCTTATATTTGATGACATCTTACAGATAAAATAGCAGTATTTTCTGAGTGGTACAGACAATAGTGGTACATTCTTCCTCATTTGAAATGCATCATTTCCATTTGGAGAAGAAAGTGAAGCTCAAAAATATTAAGTTCTTTTCCCAGGATAACCCAGCCAATAGATGTGAAGACATAATTTGAATCTAGGTCTTTTTATTCTAACACTGTTTAACAAGAAGTGCTTTCTGCCTCATGGCTTAACACTTCACGCTATTTCATTATTGATAGCATTGAGAGTTTCAAAAGAATAATATTTGCTCAGATTAGCTTAATACCAAATAGATTTTTGTTTTAGTCCCACTGAGAATATCTTCAAAGAGTTAAAAGGTTAAATACAATGGAGCTGATGGGGAAAATGAAGCAAAATACTGTTTGCCTACGACCATCTGAATTGTGTTTCTCTTTAGTGAGATCTTTTTCTATATTTGTGATATAAAAACTTTGTCATAAGTACTTAAAACATTTTTTTCATTTTCTAGTTTGTGTTTAGTTTTATGTTCTGTCTTTTGCTATAAACTAGAATAATCTTTATTTGAAGTCTTCAATGTAAATTCATAAACTATTATATAATTGTTTATGCTCTCTTTCGTATGTGTGGTTTGTTTTTATTTTATTACTGATGTTGATATTTTTATTTTCATTACTTGTTGGCTAGTTTGTTTATTTTAAGGAATTGGGCTTTTCTTGTTTTTTTTTTGTTTGTTTTTTGACAATCATGAGAGGATTTGTGAGTCTGGATATGTAAGATCACAAAGTGATCTAATTTTAAGAATTGGTGCGGTTACTTGGACGCACCCAAGGCAACTTATACGAAATTCATAGATAAGCATTGCAATACTCCAAATATTTCCATATGAATCAAATGAGTGTCAGAATATATGATGGATGCCACAACCAGGTCCCTTCCTTCTTCCCCTTGCCAATATACCAAAAGTTTAGTCTTAGCTATGTATGCAGATTCAGGAATCGTTTGAAGAAAGTTTCTCGTTAACAGTACTTTTTAGTGGGAATTGGGCACAGTGGTAACCCACATTGCTTGAACCTAATATACAGGTTTCAAGTTGTTGCCATTGCACAGCTATGTATTCTAGTTATAGAATGCTTACAACTTACTATTTTCATATTTTATTGAGATTTCATCTCCACAGGCCCAGTTATGGTCTCCCACAGTAGGATACTAGGGGGAAGTTAATTATAGGTCTGTGCTTAAGAGAATGTCTGTAAGTATAAACATGCCAATGATATGTGGCCTATTTTGGAGCTTCCTGGGGCCTGATGACTCATAGAATTACAGGACATGCTATTTATCTTTGTGGTCTCCCAGGTAGCTCACAGTTTTATGCTCTTTTCTTAATAGGTAGGAAGTGAAAGAAATTCTCCTTATCTTGTTACCTTGAGAAATAATACTTTTTAATTTTAATATTTCCTCTCCTTTTTAATTTCTTTTTTCATTTTTCTTTTTTTTTTTTTTTTTTTTTTTTTTTGGTGGAGGGCAGTACCACAGAACCCATATCATGTCATCTCCTAATCACTACTCTCAAAACTAAACACCATAATGACTTTTATTATAATCAGTGTCTTGTAAAATTATCTGGAAGGAGAGAGGTCATAGCTACTTGTCCTCAAAGAGATCTATATCTCCCAAATATTAATATTTTTTGGAAGTGTAATCATTATGACACTATACGGAGTTGTTGAAAGAAAGGAGTGTGAAAAAGAGCCTCATCCTACAACCTCTTAGTTTTTTTTTTTTAATATTTTACTTTATTTTTGAGGGGGGGCAGAGAGAGAGGGAGACACAGAATGTAAGCAGGCTCCAGGCTCTGAGCTGTCACCCCTGATGCAGGGCTCAAACTCATGAACCCTGAGATCTTGACCTGAGTCGAAGTCGGATGCTTAACCGACTGAGTCACCCAGGTGCCCCTAGAACCTCTTAGTTTTAACTTCATATATAATACCAGGTACTGCATACTATAAAAATGTAGCAAGAAGGAAGAAGAGGATCTAGAAAAATAAAAATGTATTGATTACCTACTATGTGTCTGGCATTATATTTGTATTATTTCTAGTTAAGTGATTACTGTGATGCATTTCAGATTCCCAAGACAGTATTTAGAGACACTGTGAAAAAGAGACAGCAATTAGGGGCATCTGGTTTGCCCTAGAATGACCCAAACATTTTTATCTATCCTTTCTTTTCCTTCCTTCCTCCCTCCATCCCTCCCTCCCTTCCTTCCTTCCTTCCTTCATGTTTATTTATTTTTGAGAGAGAGAGCATGAGCGAGAGAGGGGTAAAGGAGACACAGAATCTGAAGCAGGCTTCAGGCTCTGAGCTGTCAGCACAGAGCCCGACGTGGGGCTTGAACTCATGAACTGTGAGATCATGACCTGAACAGAAGTTGGGCACCCAACCAACTGAGCCACCCAGGCGCCCCATCCTTTCTTTTTAAATGAGAGTAATACCTAACCTTGACTGTGTAGGTAAGAACTTTGCCAAGGACCATAACAAAATTACACAGTGTTCACTGCTGCATCTTTTTACAATTAAAATTCATTATTACCTTTGAAATTTCTTTAATCTTTCTATTTATGAAACATACTGGGAATTTGTTTTCAGAAGATGGACTTATTGCCTTATAATAGTCTGGTAATTTCCTCCAAGATTCTTCAACCTGGGTTTTTCAACTTAAGTTCATGGACTTTGAGGAGAACTAGAAATGGGCAGACCTCAGGCTCTATCATTACTTCTTTGCTTTTATACATAGTTTAAATAAACATGAGTCCATAAATATTCTAGTCCAGTTTGTCTTGCTTCCTTCTTGTATTTTACATGACTATGATAATTTAGTATATATTATTTTTTGTCCATCTTAATATTGTGAGATTCTTCCATATTACCACTTTTTTAAAATTTATACATATGGGTGAGGGCTTAGTAGTACCTCATGATTCTAATTAGCATTTCTCTGAATATTTTCCATCTGGAAATATCCATCTAGATATCTTCATTTCTGTCAGTTTAGTGCAAATTATGCTGTTGTTTAATGAAAGAAAGGAAAAAAAATAAGTGTGATGAATATAGTAAAAAAAAAAAAGAAAGAAGAGAAGAAAAAAAGAAAAAGAAAATTTAATGACCTACGTTAACATAAGTGTATTTTTCATACAGTGCATGGTCATGTTGAGCTGGCTGTGACTCTGCTCCAGAGGTTCTGTGCTCTTGGACCTAAGCAGATGAAGAAGACTCTTCATGAACATTGCTTGTCTCATGCCAAATGGAAAGGGGAATCTGGTAGGTACACTCCATGGATTAAAGCTTTTGCTTAGAAGCGGCACATGTCATTTTCCCTAATATTTCATTGGCCAAAGCAGTTTTCATGGTGAAATCTTTTATCACTGGGACAAAGAAGAGTGTGAAATTTTGTAAAATAATGCAATCTATCAAATCGTCTTGTGGGAGCTTCAAATTATTTATCCATTTTTCTTCTTGATCAGTTTTTCTCCCAATTTATTAATGCTTTTACTTTGGTTTTGTAGATCTTCCTCTATTTTGTTTTTGTATTTTATTAGTTCCCAATTTTATCTTTGTCATTTACTTACTATATAATCTTTAATTTAGTATGTCTTTTATACATTGACTTCTTATGATGACTTATTGATTATCAACATTCTCATTTTTATTTAATGGTATATATTTCATTCTGATTTAAGTTGTAACCCACCCACAAGTTTTAATATGTGCTATTTTCATTAACAAGCATTCAAAATACTTTAAAAAAACTAAATCATAGCTTTTTTCTTTAATCAATGAGTTAAAGTTTCCAAACACATTGAAATTTCTTCATCTTTTCTCATTCATTTCTAGTTTAATTGTGATCAGAGAAATACTTTATATGATTTCCATCTCTTCACCTTAATTGCCAAGAATAGTGAAGTCATATAATAAATGTGCTTTATGTAGAAAAAGGTATATTGTAGTTAAAGTAGGGGAAATGGCCTGCATGCACATTCTTACAAGATCAACTTACTAATCTTTTTGTTCAGTATAATATATCAAGTGGTGTGGAAAACTCAAGCCAACTTTCCTGAACCTAATGTGCATATCTTTTCCCACCTCAGGATTCATGACAGATGTTGGGAGCTTGAAATCTGTGGTGAGAGAATTAACACCACAAATTCAGTAAATATTATAAACCAGGGCTTTTGTTATTGAGAGCCAGTTATTAAACATTTACCAGGACACCATTGACTATATTCTTTTTTTTTTAAGTTTATTTATTTTTGAGAGAGAGAGAGGCAGGGACGGAAAGAGGGGGGACAGAGGATACGAAATGGGCTCTGCACTGTCATCACAGAGCCCAATGTGGGACTTGAACTCAGAAACCATAAGATCATGACCTGAGCCAAAGCCAGCTGCTTAACCAACTGAGCCACCCAAGCTCCCCACCATTGGCTATATTTTTATGTGTATGTGTGTGCATACCCACTACCAGTCACTGAGAATAAGTATGTTAAAATTTCCCACCAAGATCATGTATAGATATTTTCCTATAGGTAGGTTTATCAATTGTTATTTATTTTGAAGCTTACATTATTCTAAATTTAAGATTGTTACATCTGATTGCTGAATTGAACCTTTTATAACAATGAAATGTCCCTCTTTACCTCTAGTGATAATTTTGTACTTTATACTCTACTTTGAAATTAACAGAAGTGTATGAGTTATTTTTATTAGATTTTCCATGGAATATATCTTTACATAATTGAATAATTAAGATAGGTCTCTTATAAACAGAATATAAAAGTTTTATTTTTATCCAGTTGACAGTCTTCTCTTATAAATGAAGCATTTAGGTGATTTACATTAAATATTGTTACTCACATGTTACCTTTAAATCTCCCAATTTATTAAGTGATTTGTCTTTTCTTCATCTGTGCTATGTCTTGCTTCTTTTGGAAGTGATCATGTGCATTTTATTGTTTTATTTTTTCCTTTCTCCAGCTTAGAAGTATTTTTTAAAATTTGCTTTCAAGTGAATATATGTGTATTCAGAAAATATATAAATATATTTATATATATATATATTCAGAAAAATAAAAACGAAGGGAATATTGTATATGCCTAAATTAATATAGACAGAGAGAGGGAGAGAGGTGTATTATAATATTTATGGAACAGTTAATCTTCAAGCTAGTAAAAAATAAAAATACAACAGAATGCCCACAGTCATTCCTGAAAGATATAAGGACAGTGAAAAAAAAAAGACAGCATGGATGAAGCAAAGACAAATCACTTAATAAAATGGAAAACTTAGGTAACAATATTAGATGTAAGTAAACTAAACATTCCATTTATTACAGAAGATTGTCATATTGGATGAAATTTTTCAATTTTATTCCATTTATAACAGGTTTTATAGTTTTTTTTTTTAACCTGATGCTAATAACTCTAGTATCTGCCATGCCCATCTTTCTGTTTCTATTTTCTGTTGTTTCTTTGGGTTTTGTTAATTTGTTTCATTTACTTGAATTTCCAGTTATTTTAATAGTCTGTGAGATATTGAATTTTCAATACTGTTTATAGAAATATTTGTATAGCTGGCATGATATTATCCCGCTAAGAAGGATTTACGGTTGTTTTTGCCAGTCAGTTGTGGAAAGTAACCATCCAGAAATCACAGCAATCAGTTTCAAGTATTAAGTTAGATGGAAGCTGAGTTGAAGTCCTAGTGGTAGTCTGTCACTTCTTGTTCAGATTGATGCCTAAATTTCAGCCTTTGTTGGTTCAGCCAAAGCAAGGAAGTTTATCAAGGACCTTTTGCAGAGTCCTTTGATTCCGGCCCTAGACCCCTGAGCACATTAGTCCATTAAATTCTCTCTCAGCCTCTCAGCTTCTCCGTTGTCTTCTCTTCAGTTTTCAGGTGTAATGGATCTCCAGTTTCTTGTCTTACTTCTCTGGGTCTATGTCTTTCTCCTTATCAATTCTGATCAGTTCTTTATCTTATGATTTTTTTTTAAGTTATCTTAAACATTTGAGAATTTAAAAATATTTGTCCAGAGAATAGTTGATTCAATTTAAGTAGTCTATCGTTACTGAAAAGAAGCCCTTGATATCATGGGAATTTATTTTAACTGCATGATGACAAAAATATTTTTTCTTTTAATGCCTTTTCTTTTTGAAGAAGTTCCTCTAGTCTTTATCTTTATGAAATCCTTTTCAAGTAGTTGGGGTATGGAAGGAATTATCTCCAGTTTACACATGCCATAATAAAGACATAGAATATGAGGCATAAAGATGTTAGTTTAATTGTATATCTCACAAACATGGACATAGAGTTGTGGATTTGAGTACTTAACTTCTTTCTAAGTAAGTAGCATCAGTAATGTTAAAGGATCCTGGCTCAGCTAAAGTGGGAGAAATGGCCTTATTAAGATTTCACCTTTTTATTCTCCCTACCAAATGGCTAAACTTAAGAATAGCACGCCTAGGCTTATGTCTTATTTGGGTGAAAAGTGGTTGTCATGTAGTAATACACAACAAAATTTTGTTAAGATAGATGTGATTTAGTTTCAGTAGATCTTATTAAAAATTAATAACCTGTTTCCTTTCTAGTATTGTTCTATTGAAAAGTAAAATTCTTAAGGATTTTTTTTTCCTTTTTGCATGTTAATGATGTCTCCTCTTATCATATTCTCTAAGAAACTGTTGGATTTCTGGTTACATAAAATATACTTTCTATGTGGAACATAAAAATATAAAAGCATCTGTATGTGCATTTATCTATGGCAACACATTTCACTTGGATATATTTGACAGAGAATGATATTTTAATATGGTTGAGGTTAAGATTTATTTTGAAAGATTAAAAACAGAATTTCACAATTTTGTAACCTATCCGTGGGATCCTATTTGGTATATGTTACCCACCCTAGGTCTTTCCTCACTTGTTGTAGCTTTGATTCTCAGAGGTGTAGACTAGGGCACTGAGCCTATTTATAGACAGTGTTCATCTGGATGAAATCAGGCAAGAATTTTTGTTTGGAAATTACATAGTGATTAAACCTAATCTGGGGCATTTACAATTTACACATGCAGAAGTATGTGCTACAAATTTATCTCCTCCACTAGGTTTGGTAAAATGAGATGAAAGCCTGTAATAATAAGATCAATTTATGAATTATTATACATGATTAGAGCCATCGGGAGGGAACTGGACATAAATAGATGTGTTCTCTAGTTCTCCTTGTGGGTCATTATCTTCTGGGGCATTGCAAAATATGGGTAATGTGATTGGTGGATTCAGTTCGTGTGAGTTTTCTCTGTCATAATGAATTTGACAAAATTTTATAATAAAACTAGTCCAGGAAAGACTAGGAAAAATGAGACGTCATCTTGTTTCTTTTCCTCTCTGACCTGTCCCCCACTTTACTCAAAAGGAATTCTGGCAGGGCTGGCAAAGCGATCGGAAAATTTCAAGGAGTGGTCCAACAGGAGGAAAAATGTAATAACATACTAGTAATGTAGTATGAATGAAGCAAGAGGTATTGCTACTTTTTGATCTAATTCCATAAAAGAAGGTAATCACTACTTCCCTGTGCTGTGCGATTATAGAAATGTCAGTACAATTTTAAGGTTTTATATAGCCCTTGGGTTTTTAACTTAAATTAGATGCAGCAAGAATAGTAAAGATTTAAAGACAAGCCAGGAAATAGTCACTTAGTGTGGTTATCAAGGAGAATTCTGCTAAAGCTAGAAGTAGTATGGGTAGTATGAAAAATATTTATGTCATTTCCAGTTTAGTGATTAACCAATAATTCACAAAAGGAACCTACTAAAATTAGATATTTTCCAAATTTTATGGAGGTTTTTCTGAATAATCTGATCGATGGTTTCTTTTACTGTTCCTACTGCATTTTAGATTCCAAAGGCAGCATTTTAGAGATTTTTATGGGAGGGAGATGGCAATTAGGGACATCTGGATTGCTCCAGGCATGACCCAAACAGTTTTTACTTGTCCCCTCCTGTTTAATGAGAATAATGATATCTAACGATGACTGCCTTGGTGAGAACTTTGCCAACAACAGTAATGAAATTACAAAGTATCTTTTTGCAATTAAAATTTAATATCACTGTGGAAATTTATTTACTATTTATGCAACATGTTGAGAATTTAGAAGATAGGCTTATTTCCTTATAATAACCTAAGCATTTCTTCCAGTGTAGAATTCCTTTAAAAAATTTTTTTTAATGTTTATTTTTGAAGGAGAGAGAGACAGAGTATGAGTGGGGGGGGGGGGGTGGCGGAGAGAGAGAGAGACAGAATCTGAAGCAGGCTCCAGGCTCTGAGCTGTCAGCACAGAGCCCGACGTGGGGCCGAACCCACAAACCGCAAAATCATGACCTGAGCCAAAGTCAGACACTCAACCGACTGAGCCACCCAGGCATCCCCAGAATTCCTTAATCAGAGTCTATGGGTTTTATGGAGATTTATAAATAGGATGGACCTCAGGGATCAGAAGCACAGTATTCTGGAGTTAATGACTTCTTCTTATTCTCAAAGGAAACTTTGTTCCTCAAAAGCTAACACTCATTTGGGAGTGTGCTCCTCAAATCACTACATGGCATTTTGAAAGAAAGACGTGGGACAAGAACCATATCCTAGGACGACATATTTATAATTAGCACATAAAACACTTTTATGGTTATTAGGACATTTGAATGCAGATTATGAAAGCACAGCAAAGTGGAAGGGAAAGTTTTAGGTAAATAAAATGCATTGATTGTCTACTACAGGCTTTATGTCTTGTCCACATACAGATTTCATTCTTGTAGAATAAGTTGTATGCTTGTATATTGCTAACTGTGATGACTATTTGGGATACGAATAGTTTTTAATGTCAACATTAATTATGCCTTAATCAAAGTCATTGAATTTGACAGAAGCTAGTGATCTGTGTCCTCAAACTTTGCTCCACATTAGAATTATCCTGGGAATGTTTAAAGCACTCCAGAGCATTGGTCACCCCCAGAACAGCTGTGTGAAAGACTCTAAGGAAGGGTTTGCACCCTGACATTTTTGTTGTTATTGTTGTTTTTTTAATATCTTCTCAGGTGATTCCATTGTTCAGAGGGTATTAAGAACCACTGCTTAACTATTTTTTTTTTTATTTTTATTTTATTTATTTTTTTTTTTTATGAAATTTATTGACAAATTGGTTTCCATACAACACCCAGTGCTCATCCCAAAAGGTGCCCTCCTCAATACCCATCACCCACCCTCTCCTCCCTCCCACCCCCCATCAACCCTCAGTTTGTTCTCGGTTTTTAAGTCTCTTATGCTTTGGCTCTCTCCCATTCTAACCTCTTTTTTTTTTTTCCTTCCCCTCCCCCATGGGTTCCTGTGAAGTTTCTCAGGATCCACATAAGAGTGAAACCATATGGTATCTGTCTTTCTCTGTATGGCTTATTTCACTTAGCATCACACTCTCCAGTTCCATCCACGTTGCTACAAAAGGCCATATTTCATTTTTTCTCATTGCCACGTAATATTCCATTGTGTATATAAACCACAATTTCTTTATCCATTCATCAGTTGATGGACATTTAGGCTCTTTCCATAATTTGGCTATTGTTGAGAGTGCTGCTATGAACATTGGGGTACAAGTGGCCCTATGCATCAGTGCTCCTGTCTCCCTTGGATAAATTCCTAGCAGTGCTATTGCTGGGTCATAGGGTAGGTCTATTTTTAATTTTCTGAGGAACCTCCACACTGCTTTCCAGAGCGGCTGCACCAATTTGCATTCCCACCAACAGTGCAAGAGGGTTCCCGTTTCTCCACATCCTCTCCAGCATCTATAGTCTCCTGATTTGTTCATTTTGGCCACTCTGACTGGCGTGAGGTGATACCTGAGTGTGGTTTTGATTTGTATTTCCCTGATAAGGAGCGACGCTGAACATCTTTTCATGTGCCTGTTGGCCATCCGGATGTCTTCTTTAGAGAAGTGTCTATTCATGTTTTCTGCCCATTTCTTCACTGGGTTATTTGTTTTTTGGGTGTGGAGTTTGGTGAGCTCTTTATAGATTTTGGATACTAGCCCTTTGTCCGATATGTCATTTGCGAATATCTTTTCCCATTCCGTTGAATGCCTTATAGTTTTGTTGGTTGTTTCCTTTGCTGTGCAGAAGCTTTTTATCTTCATAAGGTCCCAGTAATTCACTTTTGCTTTTAGTTCCCTTGCCTTTGGGGATGTGTCGAGTAAGAGATTGCTACGGCTGAGGTCAGAGAGGTCTTTTCCTGCTTTCTCCTCTAAGGTTTTGATGGTTTCCTGTCTCACATTTAGGTCCTTTATCCATTTTGAGTTTATTTTTGTGAATGGTGTGAGAAAGTGGTCTAGTTTCAACCTTCTGCATGTTGCTGTCCAGTTCTCCCAGCACCATTTGTTAAAGAGGCTGTCTTTTTTCCATTGGATGTTCTTTCCTGCTTTGTCAAAGATGAGTTGGCCATACGTTTGTGGGTCTAGTTCTGGGGTTTCTATTCTATTCCATTGGTCTATGTGTCTGTTTTGGTACCAATACCATGCTGTCTTGATGATGACAGCTTTGTAGTAGAGGCTAAAGTCTGGGATTGTGATGCCTCCTGCTTTGGTCTTCTTCTTCAAAATTCCTTTGGCTATTCGGGGCCTTTTGTGGTTCCATATGAATTTTAGGATTGCTTGTTCTAGTTTCGAGAAGAATGCTGGTGCAATTTTGATTGGGATTGCATTGAATGTGTAGATAGCTTTGGGTAGTATTGACATTTTGAGAATATTTATTTTTCCAATCCATGAGCAGGGAATGTCTTTCCATTTCTTTAAATCTTCTTCAATTTCCTTCATAAGCTTTCTATAATTTTCAGCATACAGATCCTTTACGTCTTTGGTTAGATTTATTCCTAGGTATTTTATGCTTCTTGGTGCAATTGTGAATGGGATCAGTTTCTTTATTTGTCTTTCTGTTGCTTCATTGTTAGTGTATAAGAATGCAACTGATTTCTGTACATTGATTTTGTATCCTGCAACTTTGCTGAATTCCTGTATCAGTTCTAGCAGACTTTTGGTGGAGTCTATCGGATTTTCCATGTATAATATCATGTCATCTGCAAAAAGCGAAAGCTTGACTTCATCTTTGCCAATTTTGATGCCTTTGATTTCCTTTTGTTGTCTGATTGCTGATGCTAGAACTTCCAGCACTATGTTAAACAGCAGCGGTGAGAGTGGGCATCCTTGTCGTGTTCCTGATCTCAGGGAAAAAGCTCTCAGTTTTTCCCCGTTGAGGATGATGTTAGCTGTGGGCTTTTCATAAATGGCTTTTATGATCTTTAAGTATGTTCCTTCTATCCCGACTTTCTCAAGGGTTTTTATTAAGAAAGGGTGCTGGATTTTGTCGAAGGCCTTTTCTGCATCGATTGACAGGATCATATGGTTCTTCTCTTTTTTTTTGTTAATGTGATGTATCACGTTGATTGATTTGCGAATGTTGAACCAGCCCTGCATCCCAGGAATGAATCCCACTTGATCATGGTGAATAATTCTTTTTATATGCCGTTGAATTCGATTTGCTAGTAGCTTATTGAGAATTTTTGCATCCATATTCATCAGGGATATTGGCCTGTAGTTCTCTTTTTTTACTGGGTCTCTGTCTGGTTTAGGAATCAAAGTAATACTGGCTTCATAGAATGAGTCTGGAAGTTTTCCTTCCCTTTCTATTTCTTGGAATAGCTTGAGAAGGATAGGTATTATCTCTGCTTTAAACGTCTGGTAGAACTCCCCTGGGAAGCCATCTGGTCCTGGACTCTTATTTGTTGGGAGATTTTTGATAACCGATTCAATTTCTTCACTGGTTATGGGTCTGTTCAAGCTTTCTATTTCCTCCTGATTGACTTTTGGAAGAGTGTGGTTGTTCAGGAATTTGTCCATTTCTTCCAGGTTGTCCAGTTTGTTGGCATATAGTTTTTCATAGTATTCCCTGATAATTGTTTGTATCTCTGAGGGATTGGTTGTAATAATTCCATTTTCATTCATGATTTTATCTATTTGGGTCATCTCCCTTTTCTTTTTGAGAAGCCTGGCTAGAGGTTTGTCAATTTTGTTTATTTTTTCAAAAAACCAACTCTTGGTTTCGTTGATCTGCTCTACAGTTTTTTTAGTTTCTATATTGTTTATTTCTGCCCTGATCTTTATTATTTCTCTTCTTCTGCTGGGCTTAGGCTGCCTTTGCTGTTCTGCTTCTAGTTCCTTTAGGTGTGCTGTTAGATTTTGTATTTGGGATTTTTCTTGTTTCTTGAGATAGGCCTGGATTGCAATGTATTTTCCTCTCAGGACTGCCTTTGCTGCGTCCCAAAGCGTTTGGATTGTTGTATTTTCATTTTCGTTTGTTTCCATATATTTTTTAATTTCTTCTCTAATTGCCTGGTTGACCCACTCATTCGTTAGTAGGGTGTTCTTTAACCTCCATGCTTTTGGAGGTTTTCCAGACTTTTTTCTGTGGTTGATTTCAAGCTTCATAGCATTGTGGTCTGAAAGTAAGCATGGTATAATTTCAATTCTTGTAAACTTATGAAGGGCTGTTTTGTGACCCAGTATATGATCTATCTTGGAGAATGTTCCATGTGCACTCGAGAAGAAAGTATATTCTGTTGCTTTGGGATGCAGAGTTCTAAATATATCTGTCAAGTCCATCTCATCCAATGTCTCCTTCAGGGCCCTTGTTTCTTTATTGACCGTGTGTCTAGATGATCTATCCATTTCTGTAAGTGGTGTATTAAAGTCCCCTGCAATTACCACATTCTTATCAATAAGGTTGCTTATGTTTATGAGTAATTGTTTTATATATTTGGGGGCTCCGGTATTCGGTGCATAGACATTTATAATTGTTAGCTCTTCCTGATGGATAGACCCTGTAACTATTATATAATGTCCTTCTTCATCTCTTGTTACAGCCTTTAATTTAAAGTCTAGTTTGTCTGATAGAAGTATGGCTACTCCAGCTTTCTTTTGGCTTCCAGTCGCATGATAAATAGTTCTCCATCCCCTCACTCTCAATCTAAAGGTGTCCTCAGGTCTAAAATGAGTCTCTTGTAGACAGCAAATAGATGGGTCTTGTTTTTTTATCCATTCTGATACCCTATGTCTTTTGGTTGGCGCATTTAATCCATTTACATTCAGTGTTATTATAGAAAGATACGGGTTTAGAGTCATTGTGATGTCTGTATGTTTTATGCTTATAGTGATGTCTCTGGGACTTTGTCTCACAGGGTCCCCCTTAGGATCTCTTGTAGGGCTGGTTTAGTGGTGACAAATTCCTTCAGTTTTTGTTTGTTTGGGAAGACCTTTATCTCTCCTTCTATTCTAAATGACAGACTTGCTGGATAAAGGATTCTTGGCTGCATATTTTTTCTGTCTAGCACCCTGAAAATCTCGTGCCAATTCTTTCTGGCCTGCCAAGTTTCAAAAGAGAGATCAGTCACGAGTCTTATAGGTCTCCCTTTATATGTGAGGGCACGTTTACCCCTTGCTGCTTTCAGAATTTTCTCTTTATCCTTGTATTTTGCCAGTTTCACTATGATATGTCGTGCAGAAGATCGATTCAAGTTACGTCTGAAGGGAGTTCTCTGTGCCTCTTGGATTTCAATGCCTTTTTCCTTCCCCAGTTCAGGGAAGTTCTCAGCTATGATTTCTTCAAGTACCCCTTCAGCACCTTTCCCTCTCTCTTCCTCCTCTGGGATACCAATTATGCGTATATTATTTCTTTTTAGTGTATCACTTAGTTCTCTAATTTTCCCCTCATACTCCTGGATTTTTTTATCTCTCTTTTTCTCAGCTTCCTCTTTTTCCATAACTTTATCTTCTAGTTCACCTATTCTCTCCTCTGCCTCTTCAAGCCGAGCTGTGGTGGTTTCCATTTTGTTATGCATTTCGTTTAAAGCGTTTTTCAGCTCCTCGTGACTGTTCCTTAGTCCCTTGATCTCTGTAGCAAGAGATTCTCTGCTGTCCTGTATACTGTTTTCAAGCCCAGCGATTAATTTTATGACTATTATTCTAAATTCACTTTCTGTTATATTATTTAAGTCATTTTTGATCAGCTCATTAGCTGTTGTTATTTCCTGGAGATTCTTCTGAGGGGAGTTCTTCCGCTTGGTCATTTTGGATAGTCCCTGGTGTGGTGAGGACCTGCAGGGCACTTCCCCTGTGCTGTGGTGTATAACTGGAGTTGGTGGGCGGGGCCGCAGTCAGACCTGATGTCTGCCCCCAGCCCACCGCTGGGGCCACGGTCAGACTGGTGTGTGCCTTCTCTTCCCCTCTCCTAGGGGCGGGATTCACTGTGGGGTGGTGTGGCTCGTCTGGGCTACTTGCACCGTGCCAGGCTTGTGATGCTGGGGATCTGGTGTATTAGCTGGGGTGGGTAGGCAAGGTGCTCGGGGGCAGGAGGGGCAGGCTTAGATCGCTTCTCCTTAGGTGATCCACTTCAGGAGGGGCCCTGTGGCAGCGGGAGGGAGTCAGATCCGCTGCCGGAGGTTTGGCTCCGCCGAAGCGCAGAGTTGGGTGTTTGCGCGGAGCGAGCAAGTTCCCCGGCAGGAACAGGTTCTCTTTGGGATTTCGGCTGGGGGATGGGCGGGGGAGATGGCGCTGGCGAGCGCCTTTGTTCCCCACCAAACTGAGCTCTGTTGTCAGGGGGCTCAGCAGCTCTCCCTCCCTTTGTCCTCCAGCCTTCCCGCTTTCCGAGCAGAGCTGTTAACTTATGACCTCCCAGACGCTAAGTCGCGCTTGTTGTGGGAACACAGTCCGTCAGGCCCCTCCGCTTTTGCAAGCCAGACTCGGTGGCTGTGCTTGGCCGGCGAGCCCCCCCTCCGCCCCGGCTCCCTCCCGCCAGTCCGTGGAGCGCGCACCGCCTCGCCGCCCTTCCTACCCTCTTCCGTTGGCCTCTCGTCTGCGTTTGGCTCCGGCGACTCCGTTCTGCTAATCCTCTGGCGGTTTTCTGGGTTATTTAGGCAGATGTAGATGGAATCTAAGTGATCAGCAGGACGTGCGGTGAGCCCAGCGTCCTCCTAAGCCGCCATCTTGTCGCCACTCTGCTTAACTATTTAAATGAATGATACCTAATAATATCATTCAAGCAGTACATACATTCAAGTACAATTTTACTTAATTTTTCCTGACAAACTAGCAATTCATTCATTCATTATTCATTAAATATACATTTATAGAATGCCTGCTGATAGGTGAGCACTTGGTAAGATGTTGACAATTAGTGATAAATGTTTGGGTTTTATTCTCAAGGACATTACAAACAAAAAAGTAAAAGGATTATTCTTTTGGGGCTTGAATTACCATTGATAGGAAGATGCTCAAGTAGTTTTGAGAGAAAAGCAGTTTAAAAAATTCTTTGTGGTTTTGATATCTTGAGGTTTTTCAAATAGACTTCAGACATTTTTTTCATCATTTTCATTGTTCATTTCATCCAACTGTCAAAAGATTTAGCACAGTTTTATAATACTTCCTACACAGGCAACTGGACTCAAATGGAGTGAAACACTTTACCTTTTATCTCTAAATTCAAGACTCCAAAATCTTCTTTGAGCATTCAGAAGAGTCCAGCTGTCCTATTTTATTTCCCTGTAAACTGGCTTTTAAATTTTTCTTGCAGGTTAAAAGTAATAAATGAGTTCAACCATATAGCAAGTTCACAAATCAATATGCAAAATCAATTATATTCTATACACTAGCAGTAAACAATATGAAAATGAAAGTAAGAAAACATTTCCATGTAAAATAGGCTGGAGGAGAGAGGGGTAAAATGGGCTTGAGTTTGTGAAGTAACGAAAATGTTCTATTGGTTGCAAAATTCTGTTAATATACTAGAAAGCCGTTGAATTGTACACTTAAAATAGTTGACTTTTATGGCATGTGAGTTATATTTTAATAATTTCATTAATAAATTCCCTTGTAGGACTATCACATGTCATCTCTTCTCCTGACAATACCATCTCTGTAGTCCTCATTTTCAGCCTGACTCTGGCCTCTTGTTTCTAAACATACACACATGCATGCACACACACATGCGCGCGCACACACACACACGCACAAGCATACAAGAGGAGTAAAAATGCACCCCTTATTTTCTATCCTCAACCCCATCTCCTGTTGCCTCCTCTGGGTTCTTTGTTGGTGTCTTCTTCCCCCTGGACTCTCTGTATTGGCATTCTGGATTCAGTCCATTGAACTCTAGCTATACCGGATTCCTAGGGGATCACAACCAGTCTCATGGCATTGAATACTGTCTGTATATGAATGAATTCCATGTGTATCTCTAGCATAGTGTTTATCTTAAACTCTCTTCCACCTGCCAGCTTGACATCTAAAACTTCATTCCCAGTGCTCAGCTCCTTTTTCCACACCTCCCAGGCCTTTTTCTTCCTACAAGTTCTTCCCTGCCTCAGCAAATGACAACTTTAGCCTTCTATGTGTTTAGACCCAAATCTGTGGAATGCTTCTTGACTTCTTTCTTTTAGTATATCTTGCTAATGTCTTTTTATTTCCTGTGCTATCATACTAGTCCACACCACCATGATGTTATTAAGCCTCATTCTGGTACTCTGGGTATCAAGTGGGGAAAGGGAGCTCGGGATGTTTACATTCAGAATGTATTTTTCACTTTATGTCCCTGATCTCGGTGCCATGCCTCTAGTCTTAGTGTGGTGTGTATTCCCTATTTTATAATCCCTCTCATGCAGCCACTAGATAATAATCTCTGACTCATCTGTGTTGGAGTAGGAGTCCTCTATCTGAGCAGAGAGGGAAAGGACATTTTGCTATTTTTTAACAATGTTTTATTTATTTTTGAGAGGGAGAGTCAGAGTGTGAGTGTGGAGGGGCAGAGAGAGAGGGAGACACAGAATCTAAAGCAGGCTCAGGGTCCGAGCTATCAGCACACAGTCCAACACAGGACTCAAACTCACCAGCTGTGACATCATGACCTGAGCTGAAGTGAGACACTTAACCAACTAAGCTACCCAGGCACCTGGGGAGAGGAAATTTAGGGGTCTATTTGCTTTTCTTTTTTGTTTATTATTATTATTTTAAATTTAAATTCAAGTTAATATATAGTGTAGTATTAGTTTCATGAGTAGAACTTAGTGATTCATCACCTGGATATAATACCCACTGCTCATCCCAACAAGTGCCCTCTTCAATGCCCATCACCCATTTAGCCCATCCCCCCACCCGCCTCCCCTTCAGCCACTCTCAGTTTGTTCTCTGTATTTAAGAGTCTCTTATGATTTGCCTGTCTCTGTTTCTTTCTTGTCCTTCTCTTCCCCTATGTTCATCTGTTTTGTCTCTTAAATTCCACATATGAGTGAAATCATGTATTTGTCTTTCTGATTGACTTATGTTGCTTAGCATAATTCACATCTAGTTTCATCCATATTGTTGGAAATGACAAGATTTCACTTTCCAATCACCAAGCAATATTCCATTGAATATATATATGTATATGTATATACACATATAAACACACACATATATATATACACATATATACACATATATATGTCTCACTACTTCTTTATCCATTCATCAGTCGATGGACATTTGTGCTCTTGCCATAATTTGGCTATTGTTGCTAGCACTGCTATAAACATTGGGGAGCACCTACCCCTGTGAATCAGCATTTTTGTATCCTTTGGATAAATACCTGGTAGTGCAATTGCTGGGTTGTAGGGTAGTTCTATTTTTAATTTTTTGACTGTTATTCAGAGTGGTTGCACTGGTTTGCATTCCCACAAACAGTGTAAGAGGGTTCCCTTTTCTCCCCATCCTTAACAATATCTGTTGTTTCCAGAGTTGTTAATTTTAGGCATTCTTTTTGGCAGGTTTGAGGTGGTACCTCATTGTGGTTTTGATTTGTAGTCCTCTGATGATGAATGATGTTGAGCATCTTTTCAGACACCAGAATGCTGGTGTCTGTTAGCCATCTAGATGTATTCTTTGGAAAAATGTCTGTTCATGTCTTCTGCCCATTTCTTCACTGGATTATTTGTTTTTGGGTGTTGAGCTCAGTAAGTTCTTTTTTCTTAAAGTTCTTAAAATTTTTTTTCCTTAAAGTTCTTAAAATTTTTAACGTTTATTTATTTTTGAGAGACAGAGCACAAGCAAGGGAGGGGCAGAGAGAGAGGGAGACACAGAATCCAAGCAGGCTCCAGGCTCTGAGCTAACAGCACAGAGCCCAACATGGGACTTGAACTCATGAGCCGTGAGATCAAGACCTGAGCCGAAGTCAGGTGCTTAACCCAGCCATCCAGGTGCCCCGAGTTTGATAAGTTCTTTATAGATTTTGGATATGTCATTTGCAAATATCAGACATGTCATTTGCAAATATCTTCTCTCATTCCATCAGTTGCCTTTGAGTTTTGTTGATTGTTTCCTTCACTGTGCAGAAGTTTTGTTTTGTTTTGTTTTTTAATCTTGATGAGGTCCCAATAGTTTGTTTTTGTTTTTGTTTCCCTTGCCTCCAGAAACATGTAAAGTAAGAAATTTCTGTGGCTGACGGTTGCTGCCTGTTTTGTCCTCTAGGATTTTTATGGTTTCCTGTCTCACATTTAGGTCTTTCATCCATTTTAAATTTATTTTTGTGTATGGTGTAGGAAAGTGGTCCAGATTCATTCTACTGCATGCAACTGTCCAGTTTTACCAGCACCATTTGCTGAAGAGATTGTCTTTTTGTCATTGGATAGTCTTTCCCGCTTTGTCAAAGATAAGTTGGTCATATGTTTGTGGGTCCATTTCTGGGTTCTCTATTCTGTTCCATTGATCTATGTGTTTGTTTTTCTGCCAGTACCATACTCTCTTGATGATTGCAGCTTTGTAATACATCTTGAAGTCTGGGATTGTGATGCCTCCAGGTTTGGTTTTCTTTTTCAGCATTACTTTGGCTATTCACGGTCTTTTCTGCCCTTATACAAATTATGTCATTGGTTGTTCTAGCTCTATGAAGAATGCTGGTGTTATTTTGTTAGTGATTGCATTGAATATGTGGACTTCTTTGGGTAGTATTGACATTTTGACAATATTTGTTCTTCCAATTAATGAGCATTGACTGTTTCTCAATTTCTTTGTGTCTTTCTAATTTCTTTCATAAGCTTTCTCTAGTTTTGAGCATGCAGATCTTTTACCTCTTTGGTTAGGTTTATTCCTAGGTATCTTATGTTTTTTGGTGCAATTGTAAATGGGATCAATTCCTTGATTTCTTTTTTTGCTTCTTTATTATTGGTGTATATAAATGCAACCTATTTCTGTACATTGATTTTGTATCCTGTGACTTTGCTGAATTCTTGATTTGGTTCTGGTAGAGTCTTTGGGGTTTTGTGGTGGAGTCTTTGGGGTTTTCCTCAGAGAGTATCATGTCATCTGTGAAGAATGAAAGTTTACTTCTTCCTTGCCAATTTGTATGCCATTTATTTAGTTAGTTAGTTCGTTACTTAGTTGTTGCTGTCTAATTGCTGAGGCTAGGACTTCTAGTACTATGTTGAACAACAATGGTGAAAATGGACATCCCGCTCATGTTCCTAACCTTAGGATGAAAGCTCTCAGTTTTCCCCACTGAGGATGATATTAGCTGTAGGTCTTTCATATATGGCCTTTATGATGAGGTATATTTCTTCTATCCCTACTTTCTTGAGGCTTTTTATTAAGAAAGGATGCTGTACTTTGTCAAATACTTTTTCTGCATCTATTGAGAGGATCATATGGTTCTTATCCTTTCATTTATTAATGTGGTATATCACATTGATTGATTTGTGAATACTGAATGAGACCTGCAGCCCAGGAGTAAATCCCACTTGATCATGATGAATAATTCTTTTAATGTACTATTGGATTCAATTCACTAGTGTCTTGTTAAGAATTTCTACATCCAGGTTGATCAGGGATATTGGCCTGTAATTCTCCTTTTTAGTGGGGTCTTTCTCTGATTTTGGAATCAAGGTAATGCTGGCTTCATAGAATGAATTTGGAAGTTTTCCTTCCATTTCTATTTTTTAGAACAGTTTGAGAAGAATAGGTACTAACTCTGCTTTAAATGTCTCATAGAATTCCCCTGGGCAGCCATCTGGCCCAGGACTCTTGTTTGTTGGGATATTTTTGATAACTGTTTCAATTTCTTTGCTGGCTATGAGTGTGTTCAAATTTGCTATTTCTTCCTGTTTTAGTTTTGGTAATGCATAGGTTTCTAGGAATTTGTCCATTTTGACCAGATTGCCCAGTTTGCTGGCATATAATTTTTCATAGTATTCTCTTATAATTATTTGTGTTTCTATGGTGTTCGTTTCATTCGTGATTTTATCTATTTGGGTCCTCTCTTTTCTTTGTGATAAGTATGGCTAGGGGGTTATTAATTTTTTCTATTCTTTCAAATAACCAGTATTTAGTTTCATTAATCTGTTCTGACTTTTTTGTTTGTTTGTTTCTATAACATTTAATTTTGCTCTAATCTTTATTATTTCCCTCCTTTTGCTGGATTTAGGGTTTATTTGCTGCTCCTTTTCTACCTCCTTTCGGTATAAGTTTAGGTTGTGTATTTGGGACCTTTCTTGACAGACCTGAATTACAATGTACTTTCCTCTTAGGTCTGGATTTGCTACATTCCAAAGGGTTTGGACTGTAGGTTTTTAAAAATTTCTTCTATAATTTCATGATTAACCTATCATTCTTTAGTAGGATGTTCTCTAACCTCTATATATTTGAGGGCTTTCCAAATTTTTTATTGTGGTTTATTTCAAGTTCATAGTGTTATTATCTGAAAATACGCATGGTATGATCTTGATCTTTTGTACATGTTGAGGGCTGATTTGTGACCCACCGTGTGATCTGTTCTGGAGAATGCTCCACATGCTCTCAAGAAGAATGTATTCTACTGCTTTAGGATGAAATGTTCTGAATATATCTGTTAAGTCCATCTGGTCCAGTGTGTCTTTCAAAGCCATTGTTTCCTTGTTGATTTTCTGTTTAGATGATCTGTCCATTTCTCTAAGTGTGGTATTAGGGTCCCCTAGTAATATGGTATTCTGATCAATGAATTTCTTTATGTTTGTTATTAATTTATTTATATATTTGGGTGCTGCCAAGTTGGGGACATAAATAATTATGTTTACTAGATCTTGAGAAATAGACCTCTTAATGATGATATAATGCCCTTCATCTCTTGTTACAGTCTTTGTTTTCAAATCTAGTTTGTCTTATATAAATATGGTTACTCTGGCTTTCTTTTGACCTCTACTAGCATGATAAATGTTGCCACGCCTCACTTTCAATCTGCAGTGACTTAGGTCTAAAATAAGGAGTCTTTTTAGGTAGCATATAGATGGATCTTGTTTTTGTTTTTGTTTTAACCATTGTGATACCCTATATCTTTTGATTGGGGCATTTAGTCCATTTACATTCAGGGTGATTATTGAAAGGTATGAATTTGTCATTGTGTTACCTGTAGAGTTGGTGTTTCTGGTGATGTTCTCTGGTCCTTTGTAGTCTTTGTTGCTTTGGTTAGTTGTTTGTTGTTGTTGGGTTTTTGGTTTATTTTTCTCCACTCAAAAGGTCCCACTTAAAATTTCTTGCAGGGCTGGTTTAGTAGTCATGAACTCCTTTAGTTTTTGTTTGTCTGGGAAACTCTTTATCTGTCTGTCTATTTTGAATGACAGCCTTGCTGGATAAAGAATTCTATTGTCTCCTCTACATATTTTTCTCACTCAGCACATTGAGTATATCCTGCCTCTCCCTTCTGGCCTGCCAAGTTTCAGTAGTCAGGTCTGCTGCTAACTTTATGTGTCTTCCCTTATAGGTTAAGGATATTTTGTCCCTAGCTGCTTTCAGAATTCTCTCTGTCTCTTTATATTTTACAAGTTGAGGTGTTGACCTATTTTTGTTGATTTTTGAGCAGAGTTCTCTGGGCCTCTTGACTTGAACACCTGTTTCCTTCCCCCAGATTAGGGAAGTTATCAGCTATAATTTGTTCAAATAAACCTTCTGCCCCCTTTTCCTTTTCTTTTTCTTCTGGGACTTCTATAAAATGGATATTATTTCATTTTATGAAATCACTAAGTTCTGTAAGTCTCCCCTCATGATCTAATAATTTACTCTCCTTTTTTTCAGCTTCATTATCTTCCATAATTTTATCTTCTATATCACCTATTCTCAACTCTGCTTCCTCAATTCTCATTGTGACTATATCCAGTCACTACTGCATCTCAGTTATATCATTTTTTATTTCAACCTGACTAGTTTTTAGGTCTTTGATCTCTGCATAAGGGTTTCTCTGGTGTCTTCTATGCTTTCTTCAAGCCCTGCTATTAGTCTTATGACCTTTACTACAAATTCTTATACAGATATATTGCTTATACCTGTTTTGAGCAAGTTCCTGGCTGTGATGTCTTTTTGGCCTTCTTTTGGGAAGAATTCTTCCATCTTGTCATTTTGGCTAAATTTCTGCCTTTTGCATGTTTTAAAGCTCATTTTGTTTCCCACACCTGAAGGTACTACTATATTAAAAAGGGGTCATACGCTAAACCCATATCTTTCAATAATAACACTGAATGTAAATGGACTAAATACTCCAACCAAAAGACACAGCATATCAGAATGGATAAAAAACAAGACCATTGTATTTGCTGTCTACAAGAGACTCACTTTAGACCTGAGGACACCATCAGATTGAAAGTGAGGGGATGGAGAACTATCTATCATGCTACTGGAAGTCACAAGAGAGCTGGAGTAGCCATACTTATATCAGACAAACTAGACTTTCAATTAAAGGCTGTAACAAGAGATGAAGAAGGGCATTATATAATAATTACAGGGTCTATCCATCAGGAAGAGCTAACATTTATAAATGTCTATGTGCTGAATATGGGAGCCCCCAAATATATAAAACAATCACAAACATAAGCAACCTTATTGATAAGAATGTGATAATTATAGGGGACTTTAATACCCCACTACGACAATGGATAGATCATCTAGACACAAGGTCAATAAAGAAACAAGGTTCCCAAATGATACATTGGCTCAGATGGACTTGACAGATATATTTAGAACCCTGCCTCCCAAAGCAACAGAATATACTTTCTTCTCAAGTGCACATGGAACATTCTCCAAGATAGATCACATACTGGGTCACAAAACAGCCCTTCATAAGTATACAAGAATTGAGATCATACCATGCATACTTTCAGACCACAATGCTATGAAGCTTGAAATCAACCACAGGAAAAAGTCTGGAAAACCTCCAAAAGCATGGAGGTAAAAGAACACCCTACTAAAGAATAAATGGGTCAACCAGGCAATTACAGAAGAAATTTAAAAATATATGGAAACAAAATAAATATACAACAATCCAAATGCTTTGGGATGCAGTGAAGGCAGTCCTGAGAGGAAAATACATTGCAATCCAGGCCTATCTCCAGAAACAAGAAAAATCCCAAATACAAAATCTAACAGCACACCTAAAGGAAATAGAAGCAGAACAGCAAAGACACCCCAAAGCCAGCAGCAGAAGAGAAATAATAAGTATCAGAGCAGAAATAAACAATATAGAATCAAAAAAACTGTAGAGCACATCAATGAAACCAAGAGTTGAATTTTGAAAAAATAAACAAAATTGATAAACCTCTAGCCAGGCTTCTCAAAAAGAAAAGGGAGATGACCCAAATAGATAAAATCATGAATGAAAATGGAATTATTACAACTGATCCCTCAGACTTACAAGCAATTATCAGGGAATACTATGAAAAATTATATGCCAATAAACTGAACAACCTGGAAGAAATGGACAAATTCCTGAACACCCACACACTTCCAAAACTCAAACAGGAAGAAATAGAAAACTTTAACAGACACTTAACCTTCATAAAATGAATAAATTGAATCAGTTTTTAAAATCTCCCAACAAATAAAAATCCAGGACTGGACGGCTTCCCAGGGGAATTCTACCAGACATTTAGAGCAGAAATAATACCTATCCTTCTCAAGCTGTTCCAAAAAATAGAAGGGAAGGAAAACTTCCAGACTCACTATGAAGCCAGCATTACTTTGATTCCTAAGGCAGACAGAGACCCAGTAAAAAAAAGAGAACTATAGGCCAATATCCCTGATGAATATGGATGCAAAAATTCTCAACAAGATACTAGCAAATCGAATTCAACAGCATATAAAAAGAATTATTCACCACAATCATGTGGGATTCATTCCTGGGCTGTAGGGCTGGTTCAACATTCGCAAATCAATCCATGTGATACATCACATTAATAAAAGAAAAGATAAGAACCATATGATCCTATCAATCGATGCAGAAAAAGCATTTGACAAAATTCAGCATTCTTTCTTAATAAAAACCCTCGAGAAAGTCGGGATAGAAGGAACATACTTAAACATCCTAGAAGCCATTTATGAAAAGCCCACAGCTAACATCATCCTCAACGGGGAAAAACTGAGAGCTTTCCCCCTGAGATCAGGAACACAACAGGGACGTCCACTTTCACTGCTGTTGTTTAACATAGTGTTGGAAGTGCTAGCATCAGCAATCAGACAAAAAAAGGAAATAAAAGCCATCAAAATTAGCAGAGATGAAGTCTAGCTTTCACTTTTTGCAGATGACATGATATTATACATGGAAAATCCGATAGACTCCACCAAAAGTCTGCTAGAACCGATACATGAAGTCACAGGATACAAAATTAATAAACAGAAATCAGTTACATTCTTATACACTAAGAATGAACCAACAGAAAGACAAATAAAGAAACAGATCCCATTCACAATTGCACCAAGAATCATAAAATACCTAGGAATAAACCTAACCAAAGATGTAAAAGATCTGTATGCTGAAAACTATAGAAAGCGTATGAAGGAAATTGAAGAAGATAGAAAGAAATGGAAAAACATTCCATGTTCATGGATTGGAAGAATAAATACTGTTAAATAAATACTGTTAAAACATCTCCAAAGGCAAGGGAATTAAAAGCAAAAATGAACTATTGCGACCTCATCCAGATAAAAAGCTTCTGCAATGCAACGGAAACAATCAACAAAACTAAAAGGCAACCGACGGAATGGGAAAAGATATTTGCAAATGACATATCAGACAAAGGGCTAGTATCCAAAATATAAAGAACTCACCAAACTCCACACGTGAAAAACAAATAATCCAGTGAAGAAATGGGCAGACAACATGAATAGACACTTCTCTAAAGAAGACATCCAGATGGCCAACAGGCACACGAAAAGATGCTCAACGTCACTCCTCATCAGGGAAATACAAATCAAAACCACACTGAGATATCACCTCACACCAGTCAGAGTGGCTAAAATGAAAAAAAATCAGGAGACTATTGATGCTGGAGAGGATGTGGAGAAACGGGAACCCTCTTGCACTGTTGGTGGGAATGCAAACTGGTGCAGCCGCTCTGGAAAACAGTGTGGAGGTTCCTCAAAAAATTAAAAATAGACCTACCCTATGACCCAGCAATAGCACTGCTAGGAATTTACCCAAGGGATACAGGAATGCTGATGCATAGGGGCACTTGTACCCCAGTGTTTAGTGCAGCACTCTCAACAGTAGCCAAATTATGGAAAGAACCTAAATGTCCATCAATGGATGAATGGATAAAGAAATTGTGGTTTATATATGGAATACTACGTGGCAATGAGGAAGAATAAAATATGGCCTTTTGTAGCAACGTGGATGGAACTGGAGAGTGTTATGCTAAGTGAAATAAGTCATACAGAGAAAGAAAGATACCATATGTTTTCACTCTTATGTGGATCCTGAGAAACTTAACAGAAGACCACGGGGGAGGGGGAGGGGAAGGAAAAAAAAAGTTAGAGAGGGAGGGAGCCAAACCATAAGAGACTCTTAAAAACTGAGAATAAACTGAAGGTTGGGGGGGGGGGAGGGAGGGGAGAGTGGGTGATGGGCATTGAGGAGGGCACCTTTTGGGATGAGCACTGGGTGTTGTATGGAAACCAATTTGACAATAAATTTCATATTAAAATGATCACACACTGTCTAGGGCCTTGCGCTTCAGGATGTGTTTCTGGTGTATGCTTTGTTCACTCTGTTATTGCATTTGTGCTGCTCTTTTGCACTGGTTGGTTCTCTTCAGTCCATTCAGTCCTTGCTTCCAGTGGGGAGTGTTTGAGCCTTTAACTAGTATGCTTTGTGTGTTGAAGTAAGCCTGGAAGAAAAGGGGGAAAGAATAGAAAAACCTGATCCCCTAAAAAGAGAAGAGTAAAGGGAACAAAAAAACCCAAAAGAGAATAAAAAAATATATAAGGCTGATTTCAAAGAAAAAGAATGGGAAGAAAATGAAGAAAAGAAAAAATAAAGAGGAATGAAAATAAACCTGATCCAAAAAAAAGAGAAAAGGAAAGGGAAAACAAAACAGATAAAAACACCAAACAAACCCCCCCAGAAAACAAACATAAAGCAGGAGTCAGCTTCCAAAAGAAGAAAAAAAAAGGAGGAGGAGGGGGAGGGAGAGGAGGAGGAGGAGGAGAAAACAGTGAAAAAAAAATTAAGCCTGGTCCTATTTCCACCAGAACTGCGGGTATCATTTTGAAGCACTTAATTTTCATTACATTTGCTGCATGGGGTCTGCTGCCTGTGCTGGTATTCTTGGGGAAAGGCCCACTGCATTGGCTCAGAGTTGGTCGTGCCCCAGTAAATAAGCAGTTGCCAGGCACAGGAGGGTGGTGTTTGGTGCAAAATTGTCCCACCTCTACTGGGGACCACTGTACTGCTTTCTGAACTTCCACTGTGTTGCTATTGGAGGGAAAAATGGTGCCACCCCAATCTCTGGTCCCTGGACCTGCTATTCAAGCAGCCCTCACAGAGTAGTGAGGCCTTTCAGTGAACCCTGCAACAGAATTCTCCTTTGTCTTTTCTTGGTGCACTGCTGGGACTCAAAACCTGAGGTCTTAAAGGACTCGGCACTGCACAGATCTGCTCCCCTTCTGTGTGTAGAACCTCTCCAGCCTGTGTCTAAAGTCCTTTGTCCCTAGAAATCAGTCCCATGCCTGCACAGTACACAGAATCTATATGGTGTAGCACCACTAAAGGCAAGAAAGTTTCCCTCTGGGTGTGCCTCTGTCGCCTGCTGATGAAAGGACTTTTGCTGCTGCCTGCAGGGTTTTCGTCCTTGGGGAGACAATATACCGTCATCCAAAAGTGCTCTGGGAAAGGAAATGTTTTCTGCTAGTGCACCCCAAGATTCCTACATCAGGCTATGGACTCCAGGGCCAAAAAATACTCCCTTCTCCCCAGAGCGTGTGCTCCACAGCTCCACTCAGAGAAGATCACACACTTCAAGAACCTCAGAATTTGAGCTCCAAAAGCTCTTTGCAAACAAACAAACAAAAAAACCCTTGCAACACTCAGTACTTCCTGCTCCACACAGTTGTCCAGAGAGGTTTTCCTCTTGTGTGAACTCGATGTCCCACTTTCTCAACCCTCTTTTTCTCCCCTTTTGTCTCTCCACAGGAAGTGCTCCCTCCCCTCTGCAGCACCACCATTTTCTCTCCCCTAATTCATTTCCTCATACCTTGTACCTGTCAGGCTGTCTCTCTCCAACCAAGATCCTTTTGCTGCTCCACAGATCGATTTCTTGGCTGTTCCTAGTGATCTGACTTCATACAGCTATGTTTGAGGGAGGAGGAAAGCCCAGCATCCCCTTACTGGTCCGCCATCTTAACTCCTCCCCTATTTGCTTTTTATATATTATTTCAACCAATTTCTCTGTACTCAATCCAAAAAGTGCAACCACTTTCAAAAACACCTGGTCCTCTTTGGTAGTTGCACTGTTTAAGAGTTTTCCCCAGAGTTTTCCCCAAAAAGACTTTTCTCTTTTCCCAGATCTGCTCATTCACTTGCCACTTCAGCTTTTTTTCTGTATCTAAAATTTTTTATCTATTATTTCCTCTTGGGCTCTCTCTGTCTTTTGATGTTTTTCTCTTAATATTTTTTTCCCTGTCATTGGAGTGCAGTCTCTGGAGAACGAGCAATAAAAACTTATGTTTGCTCATATACGCATTATCTTTTTAATTCATCCCAATTAAGTTTTCATCTTTACCACTCCACTTATGCTGCTGTTTTCATGGCCCTGCTAATCCAGTGGTCAGCATCCCAGAAAATTTTAACAAAATTCTTTCTTCATTTAGTCTTGAAATACCTTTACCACTTGATTTTCAGAACACCATTTTTCCACTCACTTATGGTTTTTCTTCTACTTCAGGGACACATCATCCATATTGGTTTTCTTTGCTAACTCCTATTTTTCTTCTAGGTCTTGATGTACTGGTGAACCCTAAGGGTTCTGGTCTTAAACTTCTGTTTTCTGTCTTCATTTTATTTAGATAAATTCACTTATTTATTATGGATTCAAATTTTTTTTAGATGCACAACTCCAAGATTTATATACAGTCCTGACCTCTTCCTTAAGATCCAAAGCTGATCATGTTCTTCTCTTATCTGCTTAGTTGTGTGAAAGGCATCCTCACTTCAACATACTCAAAACACATGTCTTGCTTCTTCAACACCCAAACATTACACAAGTTCCCTCTTGTAGCATAGTTAATGACATCACATTCATTAATCATTTGCTTAAATAACTCCTATTGCTTCTCACCATGCTTGTAATAAAAACTAAAGTCTTACCATGACTTACTTTTACCTTGTTCATCCAGCCACTCCATTCCTTTTTTTTTTTTAAAGTTTCTTTATTTATTTTTGAAAGAGAATGAGGTAGAGAGAGCAGGAGACAGAGAATCCCAAGAAGGTTCTCCAATGTCAGTGCAGAGCCCAATGCGGGGCTCAGTCCCATGAACCATGAGATCATAACCTGAGTAAAAATGAAGAGTCAGTTGCTCAACTGACTGAACCACCCAGGCACCACATTCCTTTTTTAATCTCATGCCATTCTCTTCCCCCCTCACCTCACCTTCATTATTTCCTCAGAGACATTCAGTTGAGTGGCCATAGGGTCTTCCCATTTTCTACTCCTTCTATACAGAGTACTTGAATCATGTCATCACCAGTCCTTTATTTTTACTCATGTGTCAACACAGTACTTCCTTCATAGTACTTCTCTTCATTCCCCATCTTTTTTTACCCTTTTGGATTTTTCTCATCTCATACCTCATTTTCTCATATTTGTTATCCATCTCAGGATAGTTTCCTTCATGATCTTCCTTACTCATTTGTTTTCTTTTACAATTTCAGTCTTTTTCCTTATGAATATGTCATACAATGAAGAGAAAAAAACATAGAACTTAAGGAGATGGTGTTTGACACTGAGTCACCTTGCCAGAATGGTGTTAATGTTAAGATAGTTGCTTAACTTGAGTTTTATTTCCCTCAAAATCCAGCCTATTAAGAAAAAAAACACTGATTAATGTTAGTTAATAAGGAGTGATCAGAAGGTTAGTAAATTTGAAAACATGAGGTCATAGGAGTCAGGAAAGAAATTTTCAGGTGACTGCCTGGGTGGCAGTTAAGCTTTAGATTCTTGATTCGGGCTCAGGTCATGATCCCAGGGTCATGAGATGGAGCCCTCCACCAGGCTCTGCACTGAACATGGAGCCTGCTTGGGATTCTCCCTCTCCCTCTGCCCCTCCTCTGCTTATGTTCATGCACTCTCTCTCAAAGAAAGGAAAAGAAAAAAAAAAAAGAAAAGAGAATAAAAGAGAAATTTTCAAAAGGAGGACGTGTTGCACAAGTGTCAGGTTAAATGTTAAGATGTTAAATTAGGTATTGAGTGAAAAGACCCTCCTGGAGAATGTCAGAGACAAAAGGATAACTGAGTTTATTGATTTGGGGGAGGATTTTCTTCATGAAAGAATGTAGAAAGATGATAGGAGTGTATCTGTGAGAGGGTAGTGTTCTGACTATTTCATTTGATAGTGGAACAACAGTCATCATTTAGGGATAGAGAAATAACTGCTTAGTTTCTTCAGTGGGATGAACCTTAGTTGCTTGAATTCCATGATAAACATTATAGAATTATATGATATCTTTCTAATAACATTATAGAATTATATGATATCTTTCTAATAAATTTTAGGTAGCCTCCCTTACATATGCTCCAAACCATTTTTTCCATGGTACAAATTCCTTCATTATTTGCTTTCAATTCAATTGTGTCTGCTTTGTATTTATTGGCCAAGAATCCTATATTTTGGCATTAGGTTGTCCTTTACATTTAGTTTTCTGAGTTACGTACTTTGATAATTTTTCTATATATGTGTAGGCACTTCAGTAGGAAGATTACATAGGTGATTATATTCAGAAGCTACATTAAGGCAGAAGTCTATAAAGACTTTGATAAGGTGTCTTGCATTTTTTGTTCTTGAAGTTCTTCTATTTCAGTTAGAGCATAAAAAATTATGGAAACCAATTTGTCAATAAATTTCATTAAAAAAAATTAAAAAAAAATAAACAGAATCCCTACAAAAAAAAATTGTGGCATGTATGTTGTTGAATACGTGTAATATATAAGGCATTATTAGGTGCTTACAAAAAATACTTTTTCATCCATATTTGTGGAGAGTTGACATAAGAGATATCCATTTCACAATATTTTTGTGCTTTGGCAAAGTATTTGATAAATACATTGGCAAATATGATGCGATCTATTGTACATTAAAACACTGTAACAAGGGAAGAAGATGTTTAATAGGGCTTCAGGAGTGATCCTTTTTTGATCTTACATAAAACATTTCCCACCCAACTAATGCATATTGCACTACAGAACAATGCAATCTATTTAGATGAACTATAAACTAAAGAACTTCATGGAGCCCTTTCTCTTACTCGTGTTGATCAATCTATCTCACATCCCATCAGTTAGGAAAAGAAGTATATATCAGAATTGTAAACATAAAGCAGTGCATATGTTTCTAAGGTAACTTTTAGCAAAATATATGTTATTCTACCAAGGACTCCACCAAAAAACTATTAGAACTAATAAATGAGTTCAGGAAAGTTGCAGGATATAATCAACATATAAAAATCACTTACATTTCTATATATCAACCCTAAATTATATGAAAAAAATAAAACAATGCTATTCACAATAGCATCAAAATTAATAAAAGAATAAGTTCAAGCAGATAAAAAGATCTATACACTAAAAAGATTAAGACATTGATGAAAAAATTGAAGAAAACACAATAAAAATGAAATATACTTCATTTTAATGGATTAGCAGAATGACTATTGCTAAAATTTCTCTACTACCCAAAGCCATCTGTTGATTCAACACAATCCCTACCAAAATTTTAATGGCAAGGCTTACAGAGATAGAAACAACAGTCCCAAAATTTGTATGTAAGTACAAACACTCCAAGTAGCCAAAGCAATCCTGAGAATGAAGAGCAAACTAGAGGCATGACATTTCCTGATTTCAAAATGTATTACAAAGCAGTAGTAATCAAAACAATATGGCATTGGCATTTAAACAGGCACATAGATAAATAGAACAGAATCAAGAACTCAGAAAGAAATCCTCACATATTTGGTCAATTAATATTAGACAAAAGAGCCAAGAATACTCCGTGAGGACAGGATAGTTTCTTCAATAAATGCTGGTGCGATAACTGGATATTCACATATAAAAGAATGAAACTGAACCCTATCTTAAACCACTCACAAAAATTACTTTGAAATGGATTAGAGATATAAATGTAAGAGCTGATACTATAAAACTCCTTTAAAAATAGGGAAAAAAATCCTTAACAGTCTTAGCAACAATATTTTTTAAATGACACCAAAAGCACTAACAAAATAAAAAATAAACAAGTGGGACTACATCAAAGTAAAAGCCTTCAGCATAGCAGAGGATATTATCAACAGAATTAAAAGGCATTTAAAGGACTGGAAGAAAGTATTTGCAAACTATAAATATGACAAGAAGTTAATATGCAAAATACATAAGGAATTCATATAACTCAACAGTAAAAAATCCAAGTACTCCAATTAAAAAATGGTCAGAAGATCTAAACATTTTTCCCAAGAAGACCTACAAATTCCCAACAGGTATATGAAAAGATGGTTGACATCACTAATCATCTGAGGGGAAAAAAATCCAAACCACAATGAGATATCCCCTCACATCTGTCAGAAGGGCAATTATCAAAAAGATAACAGACAACCAATGTTGGCAAGGATGTGATGGAAAAAGAACCCTGGTGCACTGTTGGTGGGAATATAAATTAGTCTAACCACTATGAACGCAGTATTGATGTTCCTTAAAAAATTAAGTAGAGAATAACCTTCTGTTTTTAGCAATCCCATTTCTGGGTATACATCTATAGGAAATGAGATTACTTATCTTGGAGAGAGAATATGCATCACCATATATATTGCAGCATTATTTACAATAGCCAAACATGGGAACAGTTTGAATGTCCACTAAGAGATGAATGGATAAAGAAAATGTGGGGTGTGTGTGTGTGTGTGTGTGTGTGTGTGTGTGTGTGTGTGTAGTATACAATGAAATAGTACTTAGTCACAAAAAGATGAAAATCCTGTCTTTGCTTGAACATGTACTTGTTCATAAATGCCCTTGAGGGCATTTATGCTAGCCCAAATATGTCAGATAGAGAAAATCAAATACTGTATAATATCACTTATATGTGGAATCTAAAAGAGTCCAATCTGTAGAAATACACTATAGATGGGTGGTTTACAGGGGGTAGGGGTTGAGGGAAATAAGATGTTGGCATAAGTATATAAACTTTCAGTTATAAGATGAATAATTTCTGGAAATCTAATGTATAGTATGATGACTATAGTTAACAATACTGTATTATATATTCCAAAGTTGATAAGTAAGTAGACATTAAATATTCACACACACACACACACACACACACACACACACACTCACATAATTATGTGAGGTGATGGATGTGTTAACTAATCTTATAGCGGTAATCATTTCACAATATGTGCATATATTAAATCATCACAATAGCTTACACAGTAAGTCAATTATATCTCCACAAAGCTGGAAAGAAAGCCAGCCTGTGTTTGTTCTGAAGCTGACTTGGAATTTCTTTAGGCAATTCTAAGGATTAAGAAAAAAAACTCAAGTCCATTAAGTCATTACCAAATAGGAAGAAATAAAACTGAAACACCGATTTCAGAAATCATTATAAAAATGGAGCTGTCCAAAGAGTAAAATATCAAAAAGTTAAAGAAGTAGAGGATGGGTTCTTATAAATTTTTTTTAACGTTTATTTATTTTTGAGACAGAGAGAGACAGAGCATGAACAGGGGAGGGGCAGAGAGAGAGGGAGACACAGAATCGGAAGCAGGCCCCAGGCTCTGAGCCATCAGCCCAGAGCCCGACCCCGGGGCTTGAACTCACAGACCGTGAGATCGTGACCTGAGCTGAAGTCAGATGCTTAACCAACTGAGCCACCCAGGCGCCCCAAGGATGGGTTATTATAAATGATCTAGATTATTGATGGGATCAGAGCTGACTACAGCTCCGTGTATCTGGTAGAAGCGTACAAAATATAAATTCAGGGAGGTAATAGTTCAAATAAGCTTGCTCTATATCTATTATGGATAAACCCAATAAGGAAGAAGCAAAACAATGTCTCAGAGAATAAATATTATAAATCACCAAAATATTAGAAACAAGCCCAATTATTTTACTATGAGGTCATAACACAACTGAAGACCTTCTTGAAAGAACTAAATGATTTTTTTTTACTTTGAATAAAAGTACTGCCTCCTTCAAAATTTTTCTTTTCTTCCTTTTTTAGGGAAAATAAGCTCAAATTTTTATATTGAAAATGCCACGTAAACATTTGCCTTATATTGTATTTATTATTTAAAACCATAGCCTCCTTTCTCTTTCCTCAAGTCTGATGACCTGACTTTCTATTAAAATCTAAAGTAAATGACCAGTTACCTTGAGGAGTAAGGGTGACTGACATTCAAATAATTAAGGGCGATTTCTAAAGTGATGTTATTAAATATTAAGCACCATTATAATAATAGTTTAATAAAAAAGCTCCAGTTCTATTTCATGTAAAATTAGAAAAATGATTTATTTTGATGAATAAAAAGGCAAGAAAGAGTATTATTTGAATCTAGATTTCATGTCATTTATTTAATTTATGCAATTATAAATTATAGACACATTTCAAGTGATCTTTTGTGAAAGAAATATTAATGTTCACAAAAAAGACAAACTCAAGGGATTGTAGGTAGTGTGCACTATTTGCTATTTGTGAGACGTTGTAAAGAAATGCACAATTGCTTTAGTACATTCTAATTCAATTACGAAGAGAGTGACAGGCCCTGGATGAACAGTGGTGGTGGTGCTAAGGACAATTTCCAGGTCTGTCAAGAGTCTCACCACTGGGGCCCCTTTGTGGAACAGAGGCATAGGGACACTCCATAAACGTGACCCTGACGTGCCTCTATTTTCTGGCTCAAGTGGAAGCCAGATTTCCCAATTGGTCACCTGCCACTGCTGGTCCATCTTTCTCTGTGTGAGGAGTGTTGTGTGTGTATGTGTATCTTCTATATAACATTGTCTTTTAATCCACACTGAGGACCTACTGAGAAAAATTTTGTTAGAGAATCACATCAATCTTTCACACAACACAGCCTACTTTCCACATTGCTGTAGTACTGAACAAGCATAGATTTCCTCAAACACACACACACACACACACACACACACACACACACGAGCAACAGAAAGCATATCCTTACAAAAAGATACTGCTGATAAAACTTAGGAGGAAACCAGGTCTCTAGAGATTCAGAGACACTGTCTGCCTTCAAAACAGATTTAAACTTACAAACAGAAAACACCATCAGTTCTGTTCTCCACGTGAATGAAGGAGACATTGTACTTGTAAATAGAATATCTAGGGAGCGTTCTTAGGAACAGTTTGCACATTTTAATTTACTTTTAAAACACTTTTATAGTGTTTATTCTGTGTTCGGTTTTTTGTTTGTTTTGTTTGATTTTTGGTTGGTTGGTTTTTATTTTTTATTTTCTTGGTAGTCATGCACGGTTTAATCCTGAAAACAAACCTTGAAAGAAGTTATGATTTCTACCCTATATTACAGATGAGGTGATATAGAGTCTTTGAAAGCAGTTATTGCCGTTGTCATGAGAATACACCTGATACCCTACTGCTATACAGAATGTAATTGAACAAGTGTTCTAGGTGCTGTTCTTTGAAATCCATCATCATGTTTGTGGCAAGGCCGTGCCTCACACAGGCTGCTCTAGGACAGTGACTTAGTTGGCAGGACACATGGCTGTGGCTGCCAGGACTCTTAGGTGGCAGACTTTGGCCAAACATTCCTGAGACTGCTCCTTGAATGGCACCAAGACGCTTCCACTCAGCCTTTTCTAAGTGCATTTCTGCCTAACTGTTCCACAGGATGGTCATGATTTTAGGGCATACCTGGATTGTGAAACTTTTAAAGAATGCAGTGACTGAAGAACCCCCCCCCCCCGCAAAGAAAAGGAAGAAATTAATCTCCATGGTGTTCAGTTTTACTTCCAAATGTAAGTGCAGAATCCTAATTAATATGCCTGAAAATAATTCAACACCATATTCAAGAAAAATCAGAAATGAGTATTAATAGTGTTTTTAAAAATGTGGTGTCAAAACATATTTGCTAATACTCAAAATTTATTCTTCAAAAGAAACTAAATTGGTAGTGTGAGATTACTTTTTTAACATGATAAAACAAAACTATCTCATATTCTTTTAGGATTTAATGTCTTCTAAGTTCATAAATGGGACTAATCACTTTTCAAAAGTAACTGTTAAAATTTCCCTATCTGTGAATAAAAGATTTATAAAATTAATGTAAAAGCCAAGGGCAAAGTTGAGTTTTTTAAGTTTTTTTTAAATTTTTTACAAATATTTGTATTTATTTTTGATAGAGATTGAGCACGAGCCAGCGCGCACACAAGTGGGGGAGGGGCAGAGAGGGAGGGAGACACAGCATCAGAAACAGGCTCCAGGCTCTGAGCTATCAGCACAGATCCTGACGTGGGGCTCAAACTTTGTGAACCATGAGTCATGACCTGAGCCAAAGTCAGGGCTTAACTGACTGAGTCACCCAGGTGCCCCTAAAGTTTTTTATATACAATTTTCTTACATTTATTTATTTATTTTGAGAGGAGGGGAAGCATGAGCAGGGGAGGGACAGAGAGAGAAGAGGAACAAGGATCTGAACTGACCTCAGCAGACTAGCCCCATGTGGGACTCAAACTCACAAACTGAGATCATGACCTGAGCCAAAGTTGGACACTTAACTGACTGAGCCACCCAGGTACCCTGAGGTTTTAAAGTTTTTAATATAAAGGTATTAAATATTAGCTTAGTTTTCTAATTGGATAAAAAGCCTGTAGATAATCTTTAGCATGCAAAACAATTTACCCTCGAGTTATCAAAAGTCCTAAATTTTAAAAGACCATTATATAAAGGCACCTCACATTATCTGATGAGTTTCTGCAAATTCTAAGTGGTATTTTTCCCTCTGTTAAGAAAAGAAAACAATCTTTTGAAAACTGATACAAAATTCTGGATTTTTAAAATGATAAAAAGATAAAAGTAACTATTAAATTACATTATATCATTACAGTTCATACTAGAGTTTGTAAAATGACATGTACAAATATGTAACATTATTTCGTCATTTTATGCTTTTAAAAACTCTCTAAATTGTAGAGTATTTGGGGTAAAATATAGTGCTCATAATAAAAAAAAGTTATTTAAAGTAAGATTTCAATGCTGTCAAGGTTTTGCGCATCAGTCAATTAACTCTGACTTAGAGCTGCATTCCAAGCCACATACAGCCTTCTATTCAATTGTCTTCATACTAGATCATAGGTGAGTTGAGTACAAGATCCAAGACTTACTTTGGTATTCCAATCAAGAGGGAACCAGATATGAAACTATGATTTCTTCAATGAAAACCTGTGTAATACATATTTTAGTGAAAACTTACACAGCATTGATTATAACGTGTAGCGCTAAGTTAGCAGAAACAGTGCCAATTCCAAGTGTAAAATCCATTTCTGTTTCAGAGGTGATACATGTGCAAAATTTTGCCCCTTAGAATTCATGAGATACGGCACTGCCCCTTTACTATTGACTCTGGGATCCTCCATGGAGCTTTAAAAGAAATACCCATGATCTTGAGCCTTGGTCCTCTTCCTTAAGCTCTGAAATTCAGCCAAAACATAGTTAGTACCTTTCAAGACTGGTGTAAAAATATTCACAGACTTTGATCCCTTGTGAAACTCATTCTGCAAGTAAATCTTAAGTGTCTCCAGTATTTTCTTCTCCCAAGTTCCCATTTTCCATTTCCTCACGGGACCATCAGGAGTTCTTTTGTTCACCTTAAACCCACCATTTTGTATTTTCATGGTCTATATTCTAGATGCAAGCCTCTTCAGTCATCTATTCAACTCATATTGTCCTTTCTTTTGTGCCCGAGTTCCGCTCCATCTGTCTCCTAGGTTTTTTTTTTTTTTTAATTAAAAATTTTTTTTTCAACGTTTTTATTTATTTTTGGGACAGAGAGAGACAGAGCATGAACGGGGGAGGGGCAGAGAGAGAGGGAGACACAGAATCGGAAACAGGCTCCAGGCTCTGAGCCATCAGCCCAGAGCCCGACGCAGGGCTCGAACTCACAGACGGCAAGATCAGGACCTGGCTGAAGTCGGACGCTCAACCGACGGCACCACCCAGGTGCCCCGACTGTCTCCTAGTTTTTTAACTTGCCTGACCCAAACACTCTTGTGTTTGTAGTAGGTACATGTTTTACTGTTTATATCCTCACGTGTATAAAATGTAACTGTATTTTTCTATCTCAATTTAACTTTTATTTTAAACTTCTTTCCATTGAATAATGGAAAACCTAATCTTGCCAATTCAAAATAAATTCAGTCAAACTTGTTATATCTGTTTAATATGGGTTTATAATCCAATCATGTTAAGATTCAAATGTACTTCTGAGGTTTTCTCCTTGTTCGTCCATAATGAGGTTAATTAAATTATAAGTCCTGCTAGGCATACCTGTTGCTAAAGGGTCCTTGTGGAGATAGGAATCTCTAGGTTCTTCAGGATATAAAATAGAGCTGAGGTCATATGCTTGGGCATAAGAATGGTGAGCTGAATGGAATTAAAGTATATTATTCCATTTCAATTTTGCCTTCTGCTACCAATGACCCACTAATACATGAGCTATATCTTCACAAAATTTCCAGTGGAGATGGCCCAGACTGTACTGGGAAAGCCATCTCATGTCAGCCCCAATAGGTTTCTTGCAGTGACCTTCTGTATCTTATTTGGAGACAAGGAGAGCTTTCAGATTCTACCTCACTCTGCAGACCCAGACAGTGTGAGTGATCACTAGGCATCAGAAGCCTTCAAATGCCACACATTTCCATAATGACATTTCTTCTCTCCGGCACCAGGTTTTCTCTTTCTGAGAACTCAGAAACTCAACTGAACTCAGATATAGAAGCGCAAGTTATCCCTGCTCTTGAACTCCAAAGTGGAAGGTAGATTCCAGACTGACAAGTGGACGCAGTGATTTTACACCATCACCTGCGCACCCTCTTCAACCTCCCATCCTCGGCCACACACACAAATTGCTTCTAACATGTTAAATTTTTTCCCCCAAAACTTTTTTTCCTTCTTTACAAATCCTGAGTTTTCTAGTTCAGAGATTTTAGGGAAGAACTTCTTTGGCCAGTACATGTGGACTTTCTCCCTCACATCTGAATCCTAGGCTTTTGCTCCTAGCATTGAAAACGTGGTGTCTTTTCTCCCTGGCTTTAATCCATCTCCTGGCTGCAATGAATGGTGCTGGCTCCTGCACTCTGAATTTCAGTGATGATGGGCAGCAGAAAAAAGATTCTACAGTTTATGTCTCAGATTAGTCTTCTGCCACACTCAGTTATTAATTTCATACTCTAATTTTTTTCTTTCCTTTTCTGATCTGAGCAGAAACTTTTTTTTCCAGAGGGTGCTACTGCCCTAAAGCCCACCTATTTCTCTATTTCCCCACACCTCGTGCGGCTCAGGGTCAAGAGATGCCATGCATCCTCTTTACTCTCTGACCCTGTGAATGACTTTCATCACTCCAGTCTCCTGTGGGCACTGCTCTCATGGGCATTCACAAAAAAATTCATATGATGGAATTTTAAAATGGACACTGATCTAATGAGATACAATTAACATCACTTTTTAAACCATGATAACAAAGGTGAGAATTTTCAGTTTTGATAAAACCGGTTGTGTGACTTTTTAAGGTATTTTTTTATTTGTGAAGGAGAGAGAGCATGTGCACGCACAAACCCACATGAACAGGGGAGGGGCAGAAGGAGAGGGAGAGAGAGAAGTTTAGGTAGGCTTAGATAGTGCAGAACCCAAAGTTGGTGCTTGATTTCACCACCCTGGGATCATGACCTGAACTGAAATCAAGAGTCAGACACTCAGCTGACTGAGCCATAACCCAGGCATCCCTAAAACTGGTTATGTGACCTTCAGTCTCCATTCAATTTAAGCATATAGAAGGGTTGAGAGTGAGAAGATGAATGAAAGGGATTTGGGGGTGAAATAGTGTTTGATATTTAGAGTTAGTGTTTTTTTTTTTTTAATTTTTAAGTAAAAAAATAATTTAGGATACATCAGAGAAGTCATAAGGCCTGTGTGACTTTTCATTTGGGGCAGTGAGTAAATGAGTAAATGCTGAGGAACAGTGGGGGAAAAAACCAAAGCTTTTTGTTTCATGCCACAAATAGTGTTTTAGAATCAAACATTTACATCCTGCTATTTTTCTTGGTCATTGCCAACCCCAAAGTTCATTGTCTTCCCACTTATGCACTGAAGATACAGCATATCCCTCGTAGTGGCCCCTACTCCCTTAAGTCCTGACACTCTGGGTTACTTTATCATCCATGTAATTGATCCAGGCATATTGTGTTATTTCTTTGCCTTATATCCAGTGACCCTCCTACATGCACTGAGTAAGCCTCCTTCCCCCCTCCCCCCATTCCCACCCCCCGTCACACTTTGGATCATGCAATTGGCCAGAATGGCTCCACTTGTAGAATAATAAATACATTGTCGTATCTGGCCACAACCCTCTAACCTACTCCTTTAATTTATTGTTATTATTTTTTTTTAACGTTTATTTATTTTTGAGACAGAGAGAGACAGAGCATGAACAGGGGAGGGTCAGAGAGAGAGGGAGACACAGAATCCAAAACAGGCTCCAGGCTCTGAGCTGTCAGCACAGAGCCCGACGCGGGGCTCGAACTCACGGACCGTGAGATCATGACCTGAGCCGAAGTCGGACGCTTAACCAACTGAGCCACCCAGGTGCCCCCCTACTCCTTTAATTTAAATAACTCAATTCCTCCCCATTATATATTCTTAACCTATGGAGTCCCCTGCTTTCTCCACAGCAGCTCTCTCATCAGAATTTTTTTACGTCTTTCTTAAGTTTTAATGTTACGTCTACTTTGACCACCCTTTTCCCAGGATCTTCATTACCTTCACCCCATTACCTTTTCATCACTCCTATCTTGCAAAATCTACCTGGTTGAGATTCATAGGTCCCCTTTCTCCATACTGGCATCCATGTACATGAAGAGTGACTTAGAAGAATACAAAATCATGTAAATTCATGTTGAAGGCATCCACTGGTTCTTTCCATAATTAGCTCCTTTTCCCTGTCCCAAACCCAGTTATTTCAAACATCCTCCACTGTCCACAAATTTCTGACTCTCCCTTCTGCCATTAATTCTGGACAGATAATTTCATCTTTCTACTTCTTTGGACTTCACAGACAGAGCAGGTAATTACTCCTTTAAATTTCTTCAACCAACTTATTATACCCTTCTACAATCTCATCCATCTTTGGCCTCTACCTCTTCTCTGGATAACGTGCTGTCCTGATTTTCTCCTTCTTGATTTTCTCCTTCTAAATCTCCTTTCATATGAATTCCACTGCATCCAATGTTTCTCACAGGAGGCAGGAGTAAAGAAAACGTCCTCCAACCATACACCCTTCTTCTACTTTGCCCTATATTTCCCCTCTCTCTCAAAGCCAAATTTCTTGAAGAGAATTGGCTGCCCCTATTTACTTTCCGATGACTCTGAATTCTACTGCAATTTCGCCTTCACTCACATCACGCATTGAAACCTCTCTTGTCAAGGCCACAGTGACCTCTGCTGCTAAATCAAATCTAGCATTTGAGACTACACAAATTATTTTCATCCACCTGCTTTTCTTTTAGTTTCATTTAGACCTCGTAGTATTATCTACATTTTCTGAATAAGAAACTGATATTCTGAAAGCTAATTTGGTCAGTATCACCAACATAACTATAGCTGGTAAAAGTTGATCTCGAATCAAGGCCTTCTGACTCAGGATCCTATGTTTTGCCACAGTAAAATAAGGTGAATCAATTATACTTCTATTCATTATTCCATGGATGTTCACCATTTATTTTTTACTTAATTCTATATATTTCCATGGCCCACATTGATAGCAGATGCCACAGCATCTGAGGCTATTAATAATTTAAGATGACCCAGAAATTTCTGGGGAAAGGGGAAGCTAATGAGAACAGTTTTGTCTCATGAATTTCTGAGCAAACATAAAGACACTGAACGTGTTAGAAACACACTATTTTTCTTGTGTAATGTAAATGGACTCAAGTGAAATTCTTAAAAAAAAAAAAACAGCAAAAGAGTAAAATCTTACCCATTGTTAGGAATTAGCTTCTGGATTGGGCTTAAAAACCCAATATTGAATGATAGATCTCTGATCTGATTTGGAAAAAAAAATCCATTTTTTTTCTCTTTGTCTTTATAAATCTCTTTCCGTTGAGAAACTTCTATTTTGGTGGTCAGAAACTCATGGAGAATAGTTATCCACAAGAATTTTCAGTTCACTGCTATGGTATAGGTATGTGCAAAGGGCCCTGAAAGCAGAAGAAAATAAGCTCTAGAGAGCAGGCTTTCCAGAATAAATGGCACTTGAGCGAGGACTTAATGGATTGTAGATGTTTTTCAAGTGAAGTGGGCAAGAGAGGAAAGACATCTAAGCTGAGGGACCAACGTATGCAAAATGCAGAGACATAGATACTCTGGTGTATTTAGAGAAGTGCAAACAGTTGTTCCAATGGAATATTAGTCCAGTCTCTCAAAAATCTAATTACCAGGGTGACAATTCAAAGTAGTTTGGAGAACTAAAATCAGCAGAGTGGATTTATTGTTCACACAGTGGAAAATCTCCAGAGTGGCTGGTTTCAAGCACAGATGGATGGGAGGATTTAAAAGATGCCATTAGTTTTCTGTTTCGTTTTCCTCTCCTGTCTTTCTCTCCCTTTCCTTCTCTACCCACCTCCCTCTTTTCTCTTTTTCCTTCCTTCTCTGTTAGCCCCATCCCCACGCAGGATCTTACCACGGAGAAATCAAAATAGCTCCCAGCAGTGCTAAGCTAAACTCGTCCCCGTATTCCTGGATCACAAAATGTGTATTTTCTACCCATATTTCAGTTATACACGTACCAGGTTAAGAAACCCTGTTCTAGCTGAATGGGGAGCCTTTGTCAGGAGTGTGATAATTCATATGTAAGAAAAACAGGGTAACTCTAGTACTTTTAGAGATAATTCAGGGAAACAAAAAAAATTTATGGTGTTTTTCATGATTCAGACATATGTTGTCTTTACTATGTGTCTTTACTTTGTGTCAGACTATGTGTCATTACTGTTAAGCCCTGCAAAAAGTAAATCGGCACACACAAGTTTGAAGCTCTGTACAAAGCGCAAAGGGAAAAAATGCACATTTTGCGGTGTATACGTAACTGACCAATAGCCTTCCATAAAATAAATCCCAGTTTTTACTTGCATCAGAAATCTACCTGTTTGAATTTTCCAGCATGGACTTCTTGAAATTATGTAGCTTTGTAATTGTCAATATGATAATACAATTCGATTAGAAGAGAAGTTTTGGGGTGTATTTTCACAAAGCGGGATCTAATAGTTCCCTTCTGTGTCCATTTGTGGTTTGGTCAGTAAAGAGCGAGAGAGATGGTTGTCTTAGCACTTTTACTGTTTGGCAACTTAGTTTTTAATCATAAACGTATCAGTGTGTCCACCTCCAGCAGTATGACAGGTGTGAAAAGGAATTGATGAATCCAGCATTTTCACCAAAACAATAGGGTGGCAGTGTAGACTAGAAAGAAAGGAGCCAAATGAAGATGGCATATATTACTGGCATCATGTCTCAGATGGAAGGGCCAGGAAAACAAATGAGAGAACCATTTGGATGCGATTAGGAAGCAGGAGGCAGGAAAAAGGAAGAAAAGTCTGTAAACTAAGGAGCAGGTGATGCCTGTGTAGCCCACAGTCCCCAAACCTTTCAGCTTGCCTTTCCTGCTTGTTCTGCTGTAACAGTGTATGTGGACACTCGCTGAAATGTACTCAGCCTTGAGATTATTAATAATTTTGAAACTGAAGCCAGCTGCATACAAAATACTGGAGACTGAATGCTTCAAATGATTCTCCTGGCTTTATGCGTCCCCTATTAAGACATTTATCTCATTAAATTGCAGTTTTATTTTCGGTGTCCTTAACTAAACCCTGAGCTCCAAAGTGTAGTTCCAATAGCACATTTGAAAAGCATCTCTGTACGTGCCACATGCTAGATACGTAATGAGAATTTTTAATAATTTATGAATCAATTTTCACATGTCTTCATGGGTTTCCCTCCCACCCCCCATTCAAAGCAACAGAAACCCAGAATAATACCCACCATCTTTTTATTATTATTATTATTATTTGTCCATTGAACAAATATTTAGTGCTAAGCCCTGAGGATTCAAAAATTGGCCTTGGAAATTTCTATGCCCTTGATGTGTCATACTTTAAATAAGGTGGTGGCACAAAAACAGACACATAGACCAATGGAATAGAATAGAAACCCCAGAACTAGACCCACAAACATATGGCCAAGTCATCTTTGACAAAGCAGGAAAGAACATCCAGTGGAAGAAAGCCTCTTTAACAAATGGTGCTGGGAGAACTGGACAGCAACATGCAGAAGGTTGAAACTAGACCACTTTCTCACACCATTCACAAAAATAAACTCAAAATGGATAAAGGACCTAAATGTGAGACAGGAAACCATCAAAACCTTAGAGGAGAAAGCAGGAAAAGACCTCTCTGACCTCAGCCGTAGCAATCTCTTACTCGACACATCCCCAAAGGCAAGGGAATTAAAAGCAAAAGTGAATTACTGGGACCTTATGAAGATAAAAAGCTCTGCACAGCAAAGGAAACAACCAACAAAACTAAAAGGCAACCAACGGAATAGGAAAAGATATTCGCAAATGACATATTGGACAAAGGGCTAGTATCCAAAATCTATAAAGAACTCACCAAACTCCACACCCGAAAAACAAATAACCCAGTGAAGAAATGGACAGAAAACATGAATAGACACTTCTCTAAAGAAGACATCCAGATGGCCAACAGGCACATGAAAAGATGTTCAGCGTCGCTCCTTATCAGGGAAATACAAATCAAAACCACACTCAGGTATCACCTCATGCCAGTCAGAGTGGCCAAAATGAACAAATCAGGAGACTATAGATGCTGGAGAGGATGTGGAGAAACGGGAACCCTCTTGCACTGTTGGTGGGAATGCAAATTGGTGCAGCCGCTCTGGAAAGCAGTGTGGAGGTTCCTCAGAAAATTAAAAATAGACCTACCCTATGACCCAGCAATAGCACTGCTAGGAATTTACCCAAGGGATACAGGAGTACTGATGCATAGGGCCACTTGTACCCCAATGTTCAAAGCAGCACTCTCAACAATAGCCAAATTATGGAAAGAGCCTAAATGTCCATCAACTGATGAATGGATCAAGAAATTGTGGTTTATATACACAATGGAATACTACGTGGCAATGAGAAAAAATGAAATATGGCCTTTTGTAGCAACGTGGATGGAACTGGAGAGTGTGATGCTAAGTGAAATAAGCCATACAGAGAAAGACAGATACCATATGGTTTCACTCTTATGTGGATCCTGAGAAACTTAACAGGAACCCATGGGGGAGGGGAAGGAAAAAAAAAAAGAGGTTAGAATGGGAGAGAGCCAAAGCATAAGAGACTGTTAAAAACTGAGAACAAACTGAGGGTTGATGGGGGGTGGGAGGGAGGAGAGGGTGGGTGATGGGTATTGAGGAGGGCACCTTTTGGGATGAGCACTGGGTGTTGTATGGAAACCAATTTGTCAATAAATTTCATAAAAAAAAAATAAAGACTAGTATAGTATACACTAAAAATAAATAAATAAATAAATAAATAAATAAATAAATAAATAAATAAATAAGGTGGGGCAGGTGAAAGAGAAGTAAACCGTTGACTGCCATATACAAGGCATAGTGTTCCCCACTTGCATGCATTATCTCCAATGCTCAGAACAACCCCAGGGTCATCTTGTTGTGTGCATTTGGAGAAAATGAGGCTCAAAGATACTTATGAAATTTCCCTGAGATTTTAATACCAGTTGTTGGAAAATCCAGGATATAAACACCATGTTTTTTACCTTGTTGAATGTTGCCAGTTCTTTTTTCTTCATGGAGCTAGGCAGTAGTTTTCTATTTCTTTTCAGTCATGTAAAATGGGAGGATAGGGGCACCTGGGTGGCTCAGTTGGTTAAGCATCTGACTCTTGATTTCTGCTCAGGTCATGATCTCGTGGTTGGTGAGTTCGAGCCCCTCATCTGGCTCTGTGCTGACAGCACAGAGCCTGCTTGGGATTCGCTCTCTCTATTTTTCTCTCTGCCCCTCCCTTGCTCATTTGCTCTCTTTCTCTCAAAAAAAATATAATTTTATACAAGTACATAAAATGGGAAGATAAATAGTGATATTGACATCAGCACCTTTTTCATTCCTACTAGTTAAAATCTATACTAATCCTGTTTTTGTCTCCTTCGTATTTTCATGCCTAAAATATATTTTCAATCCTTTTCTTCCATCGTTCTTCCTTACTAAACACTTCTCATATTGGTGGTTGAAATAGGGTTTCCAGATAATGGAGAAGACAACCTCCTGAATAATTACATATTTGCCCCAGTGGCCATACATGATACTTCTGTTACCCACTCCCTCATTTTTGCATGAATTAGAACATAAGGTCTATATGATGATGGGGTAGATCATACCTGTTCTCACTGCAGAACTTCCTTAGAGTAGCACTCCCAGGTTTAGCTCTAAGTCTCTGCTAAATTGCCTTTTATAGTCAAGATATAACAGTTTTCTTCTAAAGTGCATAATGATTCCAATTTGTGTGTTAGGACTACCTGCCATTCGTGCTTTCATTCATTCCACGAATATTTGTGTAAGCCTCTACTATGTAGAAGACATTATTAGGTTTTAGAGCTACAGCTTTTTATTTTTTTTATTTAATTAAAAAAACTTTTTTAGTGTTTATTTATCTTTGAGAGAGACAGGGAGACAGAGAGACAGAAACAGAGCATGAGCAGGGGAGGAGCAGAGAGAAAGGGAGACACAGAATCCGAAGCAGGCTCCAGGTTCCAAGCTATAAGCACAGAGCCCAACGCAGGGCTCGAACACATGAACCCTGAGATCATGACCTGAGCATAAGTCAGACACTTAACCCACTGAGCCACCCAGGCGCTCTGGCAGCCTTTTATTTTTAAGACAAAGTCGCTGTGCACATCAGGCTTATATTTCAATAACTGTCCCAGACTAAACTTTCCAGAAGGGATGAATAGACATGCTATATACCTTTCTAGTGAATGGTGTCTGCTTTTGATGACGATGATGATAACAACATTCTGATGAAAAAAGACCTGACTCATGCTAATTTATGAGTTTCATCTTTAAGTATTGTTGGAAATTGTGTCCTATTTTATAGCAGGTTTGGAGGGGATGCCAGTGATGAAATGAATCCCTAATAGGCTGGACATTAGAATATGAAGTAAAAATGGCAAATTACAGAAATAACGGAATTCAAACCTGGTGATTCTCAAACTTCGTTTCATATTCAAATCACCTGGGGAGCTTTTAAAAAATCTTGATTACCCTCCTACACCCCAAAGTCATTGAATCAGAAAGTCAATAGGTGGGACCTAGGTATCAGGTGTTTGTTGGTGGTGGTGGTGGTGGTGTGTGTGTGTGTGTGTGTGTGTGTGTGTGTTTAACTACCTGGGTTATTTTGACACGCAGACAAGCTTGAGAGCCAGTGATCCAAACACATTTTTATCAACCTTTAATGTACATGCAAATTGACTGGGGATCTTATTAAATACAGATTCTGGTTTAATAGATCTGGGGTGCGTCCTAGATTCTCCATGTCCCATGAGCAACCAGATGCTGCTACTGCTGATCTGTGTGCCACACATCAAGTGGCAAGGCTCCAAACAACACTTCTCAGCTACATGACTGGAAGAGCTCTGTAGCTAGGTACTTAGCCCTTTTCTGGGCACCAGTTACTTCAAACCCCATTCATGTCAGTGTTCCGTGACAAGGACTGTTAAAAAGCATTCAGGGAAGAGACTGCAATGTCATAGGTTTTCTGACAAGTTTGAAAACCTTCCCATCCCAACCCAAGCCTGAGCAGGAATGCTGGAACATACATCTGCACGCACTGATCTCTTCCAAGGTCTTCAAGAAGTACCATCATCGGTACTTGGCTCATGTTTACCCAATGGCCAAACCTCCGGAAGAGAAGAAAAGGCCAGGCTTGGCATCTCCATGTGACACAGCAGTGCTGTAGCTTCTGCATATTCTAACTGTGTTTCCTAAGTGATTAACCGTAGTATAAACTGTTCCACAACCTAGTGCGTTAGACAGATGTTAAGAAAGACCTGTTCCTTTTGGTGTATGAAAGTATAGCTTAGAATTGGGCAACATTTAGAAATGAGATATTTAGCCCCAGAAGTGATCACCCCAGTTTCTTACAAAAATGTATTCTAAATGATCACAGAAGAAGATCCCTTTGTGGTGTCTCCACAGGTGAACCACAAAACAGAATATTAATTATATAGAACAAACTGAGGATTGCTGGAGGGGAGGTGGGCACAGACATGGAGTAAATGGGTGATGGGTATTAGGACCGCACTTGTCATGAGCACTGGGTGTTGTATGTGATGAATCACAAAGTTCTACTACGGAAACTAAATAATACACTATATGTTAACTAACCGGAATTTAAAGACAAACTAAAAAAATGAAAAAAAATCTCATGTCTCCACCCCGATTCTTTTTTCTTAACTATGAAAATTCTATTCTTGTAATATATTTTAAAATGTTTCAATGTTTGAATTTCAAATGTACTTGAACCATTGTCCCCACTTTTTTCTTAGATTAGAATTTAGAACAAAATGCCTATAATCATCAAAAATGGCTGACATACAAAGTGAAAGAGAAATGTACACGTTTAAGAAAGAGAAATTTTTGCCAATTGAGGAATAATAGGACTTTGTATTTTAACCTTTCAGTCACAGGAGTTCTGATATGAATCCAAAATATTTGACTGCACTGAAAAATTATAGCATTTTACCAGCACAAAATGTATTCTATAATCTGGTCCTATTGGGCTATTATGTATTGGTTATGCCAATAATAAATGCCCAATAAAAGTCAGTGTATACTAAATCAATGATTCTAATGAACTTCATCTTCTACAGTGAATTTATTTTACAGTAGCTTTTGAATGGGAAGTGGAGTTGGTAGAAAAGTAGAGTAAGAATGTGTTTAAAAAGAAAAATTCCCCAAAGTGCTTATTTTCAAAGAATTAAAGATTATAGGTCACTTCAAATGATCCATGGATTGGAGAGACTTCCCCATTAGAAAGGGTCCTTTGTCTGCAGTAACAAAAGAAAGATACATTTTAACATGCATCTTTTTTTTTTAAATCATAGCAACCTTTTACATATGCAATCATAACACATCTACCCGTGGTATATCTCAATTACAAATATCAGCCATTCCATTCATCTCATCCCAAATTGGGTCTGAGATGAATTCAGCAATTCAGCACTGTTATTCCAGCTTTAGTCAACCGAGAAAATCCTTTATGGAAATAAAAATACCTCTGGTTTTCTGTTTATTTCTGTGACCTAGTAAAAATAAAGTGAACACAGAGTTTAACTGGCATGGTTACACTGCCTGGAACACAGTAGATTCACAATACATGATTTTATGTTCTGTATACATTTATGTGGATTATTCTAAGATTTGTTTTTTTTTCTTCACTTAGCAAATTGTAATTAGATATGAACTTAACACTCTTGTAAAGAAAAATGTGAACATCTATTGTAAAAGTTGCCCAAAATTCAAAAGGATTTGGTTATAACGAGTCAACCAAGCTCGGCCTTTAATGGATGTGTAATATATTTTTCAGGATACTGTCATAGTTTTCAATTATTGCTTTAACAGATTACCACAAAATTAGCAGCTTAAAATAACACCCATTTATTAACTCTTCTTCCCCTCCTCAGAAGTCTGAGTACCGAGCAGCTCAGCTGGTCCTCTCCTGGGTGGTTTACAATGCAGGAATGAAGGTATCAGCAGGGTTGTACTGCTTTCTGGAAGCTCTGTGGATGAGTGCACTTCTAAGCTCATTCAGATTGTTTGTGAATTCAGTTCTGTATGGTTACAGGACTGAAGCCCCATTTTCTTGCTGACTGTGCATTAGGAGTCTATTTCCTTAAGTCTGGGTATCTCCCTATTTTAAGGGCTATAATGTCAATTACATATGCAAACGCCTTTTGCCATGTTACATAACATATTCCAATTTCCCTGAAGTAAGGCATGGACATCTTTGGGGCACTATTCTCCCTGCAGATAGGCTAAGAGATGGATTCTGAGATACTGAGCTTTCCTTATGGAACACCAATAGGATGCTTGAGTAGGATCAAGGAAGCTCAAAGGGGAAGAAAACATTGATGTCTGAAGATTCCTCCTGGCTCAGTGAGACAGATATTTTGTAACTTTTCATAGATATTTTACATCTTCCAATATGCACCTTCATTACTAAGGTCTTTTAGAAATCATCTCCAATTGGGCTAATTGACAATCCCCACCAAACAGTTTGATTGCGAATGTTAGTATGTTATGACCCTTCCAACTGTGTGTCCTGAGTCAAGCATAAAGCACAAAGAAGAAATTCACTTGATTCACTTAAATTGTATTAAGTCTCTTATTTCAAAGAATCTTACCAGGCAACTTCTACTCAGTAATTCTTCACAGAAATCTGCATGCTAAATTGCTAAATACATCTGTAAATGAGATGGAGAAGATGGTATGTTCTATAGTGCTTTTTGTAGGATGAAGTCTTTTGTGGACTAGATGGAGAGATCAGACATATGCAGGATAGTTGGCTTTGCTAAATTTGAATGCTTAGATGACTCAGTGTAAGCATTTTAAAGATAAGCTAAATACCTGTTACTGAAATTCCTCTCCTTGCATTGAATGTTAACTGCTATTTACACAAAATTCTGTAAATAAAATGAATTTTTTTTTTTTACTGTTGGAACATGAAAGGATCATAAATCGAAAGCTGTCTCAAAGCAATAGTGTTTTTAGCACCTGGTTTATGGTCAGCATTGCCCACACTCATCTGGACTTCAAAAATGTTTAGGATTTTATAACAACTACAACAAATGTGAAGGAAACTGGTTTCCCAAGCTAATAAGGCAGTGGGGCTGTGTGGTGAGGAGGGAAGTTAAGTGGATTATGCTTTTCAAAAGAAAAAAAAACCTTTTAAGCTATTTAATTTTTTAGAATTTCAAAATTGTTCACTTAATTTTTTTTCCCCTGCCCATCCCACACCTTTAACGTACAATGTTTTTTTCTCCATGAATTTTCTAGAGTTACCTTCCCTTCTTCATAATGAAGTAGAGAATTCAGAATGTATGTGCAGTACTTTTTTATACATTAAAATTAAAATATCATTTCATCATCCATTTTGCCATATCTCATAACTTTGAAAATTACCGTTCCATAGTATTATTTGAAAGGTTTACATAACCATTCCAAAAGTACATTTTACGCTCCTATTAAATCAAGACCTCACATTGCCAAGATGGCACCTTAAGAAAGTTCATTAACACAAAACCATGACTTTGCAATGACTTAAAGTCTATTTGCAAAAGAGAAATCAGGGCTGTTTGTGAAATAAAGAGGCAGGGTTGCTTGTACATATGTAGAGTCCATGAATATCATATTTATGTTTTAATTATTCTGAAATATAAATTTATGATCTTTCTGAGGGGAGTAAGTGGTTTACAGTGTCTAGCGAATTTATTCCTTTAATGTTTTAAGTGACAGTTTCCTTTGAGAGTCAGGGAATTCCAATTTTCAAAATGAGGAAAAGAAATATATGTTGTAAAGTCTTTCAATTTGCTCATTCTATCCACAGAAAACACTCAATTCCTATTTACTAATTCGTATACATTGCAAAGATGATATTCCCCCAGTAATTTTGATAGTTTCCTCATTAACTTCCAGTATATACTACATACCTCTGGGTAGCACTTTGATCTGCTATCATGACCCTTGTGTCTCTGGTAGAGGTACACACGTAAGAGGAACAGGTGAGGAGTAGAGGGGAGAAGCAGCATATTCATTTCTATATTTGTGTGGTTTATATTAGTTTCCCCAAACAGGGGAGTAATCTTTTTGAAGATGGAAGAAAACTTACCATTGTGCCTAGCACAATGTCTTGCATGTATTAGGCATGGCCTAGTCACGTTTATTAAATGTGTCTAGTAAATAAATAGTTAACGATAATAGTTTTTATCTTTGTTGAAGCTTCAGGAAATGGTCTCCAAAACTGTAAGGAAAAGGACAATGATACAAAGTTCCTTTGAGGTTGTAAAGTTTGTGATTTAATGAGTTCTTAACATTCAGCCATTCTGGGTTTACCCTCGTTTACCTTACTATATATGTAAGCCTGGTCATCTTCATTTTACAATCAGTCATATCCCAGGGTGCCTGGGTGGCTCAGTCGGTTGGGCGTCTGACTTCAGCTCAGGTCGTGATCTCGCGGTCTGTGAGTTTGAGCCCTGCGTCGGGCTCTGTGCTGACAGCTCAGAGCCTGGAGCCTCTTTTAGATTCTGTGTCTCCCTCTCTCTCTGACCTTCCCCCATTCATGCTCTGTCTCTCTGTCTCAAAAACAATTAAACGTTAAAATTTTTTTTTAAATCAGTCATATCCCTTGTATCCACACTTGGACTTACATTTTCTATAATATATACAGGAATTTTGCATAAGTAAACATTTATTCGCATATTTTAAATAAATTGTATTCCTTCTATATTTCTGTAGGGCTCATAAAATTATCCTTGATTATTCTTCCCTATTCTCTAACCTCTTAACGTTTTATGTTTTCTTACTATTTTCTTGCAAATACTACATTTGTCAGATATATAATTTTATAACTTTCTATATTTTTCTCTTTATGAGGAGTAACTTTATCTTTTTAAAAAAAATTTTAATGTTAATGACTTTATCTTTAAACTTGTGTCTATTTTTCACCTAGTGCATGCAGGGAAGATGCATGATTCTTAATAATTCAAATGAATAATTAGTTTTGATTGACCTCATTGTTAGATGAGATTTCATCTCAGAGAATTTTTTTGTTCTGTTTTTTGTTTTTTGTTTTTTGTTGTTTTATTTTTTTACTTTTGGTATTGTCTCTGTAAGTATAACACTTTGGTTAAACTTTCTGATGAAGGTAAAATTGAAGTACATGTTTTAAGGGAAATAGTTGAAGAAAAAGAAAGTAACTACTTTTCTAAATAGGATTTTGAATATTTTTTACATTCATGATTTCTGGTTTTTCTTCTAACTCCTTAAGTTGTCAAAAATTTTTTCTTGATATTCTATGTCTTAATTTTTTCAACTGTAAAATCAGAGGGTTGAACGAAAGTATCTCTAAAGTTCCATGGTCTGACCATTTAAATCAAAGCCCTGGTCCCTCGTGAGATTTCCAAATGAAAAAGAACGTATGAACTCATTGTAAGATAAAAGGGGAAAAAAAGTCAGAGGGCTTAAGAAATGGATAAGTATAGTAGATTGCTTTGAGTATATGGGCCTTCAATCTAAAACATTATCAATTTTATGGATTTTTGTTGTAAAATAAAAATGCTGATTCAATGAATCCAATGGAAGAATGAGTGGGCAAACTGCTAAGACAACTTCACAACACATTAGTTAATTCCAGTAGCAGTAATAATAGTTACTTTTTGAGGAGCACTTCACTTGTGTGAAATATTTTACACAAATTCATTTATTTTCAAAATTTCACTATGAGATAGAGCAAGTTCATAATTTCCATGCCGACGAGTCTTAGGAGGACAACTTTTTGGAAGAGAGGACAGTGACTTTTCTTGAATCTAGGACTGCATACAATACTGTTTTAACATCTGCTCTGTGTTTATTGAGCCAGGGTTTGAAACTCCCACCAGTGAGCACTAGATACTAGTAAATTAATCACTTACACAAGATAAACTGAGGCATAAGATATGTTATATGACTTCTTTCATCCAAAAATGATGTTAAACCTCAAGACCTATGTACTTCTTCACCCTAGGTACCCATTTCACAGGCTCATCGTTTCTGGATCTTGTTCAGAATTGCCTGCAAGAGACATTTCACTGTTTCTTGATACGCACACAACACATGAAATTATATTTGCGTCTTATTTGTCCATTTGACATTTTGTTGTCTTTTTCCATAAATTTTTAACATGACTCTTCCGCCTCTGGAGATGTTTAGGGCAACTACAAGCAAATAGATAAAATATTCGTCATGAGGTCAGCTTCTTGTTGGGATATCTACCACATGGGCCCACGATGTTTGTTAAATTGAATAGAATTGACAGTCATCAATACGAAATAAACTGGGCATATTAGTGCCTTTATAATTCCATCTGTGTCATAAAACCCAACATTAGAAAGGGGGTTATAGCTCCAATGCTTTCATTGCTCATTTAATGGTTAGTGAATGAGTTCCCTCTCCTTTTCAAATTTGTAAAATAGGCCTGAAAACCAATTATGAAAATTGTGAATTTTCTGGTCTCTCACATGTGTATTTCCATTTCTATTGGTGTCACAAGTGTATAGCTTTAGTTTGTAGCTTTATCAGCTATAAATTACTTACCTGCTGTATTCCATACTATAGAATATCTCTTTTATATTCCCTGATTGAAGGCCTGATCTTTCCCTTAAATTGTCAGTACCTCTTGTAGTGAGTCTCTAGAATCTTCTTCAACACAAGCTTTATACGTGGCCAAATGATCTTTTTATAAAGTTTATTTATTTATTTTGAGAGAGAGAGAGAGAGAGAGTGCACACAAGAGGGGAAGGGGCACAGAGAGAGAATCCCAAGCAGGCTCTGCATTGTCAGAACACAGCCTGATGTGGGGCTTGAACTCACAAAACTGTGACATCATGTCCGGAGCCAAAACCAATAGTTGGATGCTTAACCGACTGAGTCACCCAGGTGCCCCAAGATGATCTTTTTAAAACATAAATTCCTTGACCAAAATCTTCGAAGTTCCCTTTGGGATACCCAAAGATACCTTTGGGATCAAATTGCAAGCTCCAAGTGTGACACAGAGGCCCCCTTCATTACCTGCGGTACACCGACAGCTCCAAGCTCAGGGTTGATTCTCTTCATCCCTTCAACCACAAATACTAGAAGTCTTCAATCATGACATGCTCACTTTTGCCTGTGTGCCTGTACATTATTCCCTCTTCCTTGAATACCCTTCTCTCTGTTTCTGCCAACTTCCCCTGGCTACAGTTTTAAATTAGATATCACCTCCTTTGAGAAGCTCCAAATTAGAAACCTGCCTCCTTTGGGAAGCCAGTACTTTCTAAGATTGGGGTAGGTGCTGTCCATTTGGCATCCTGGGGGTAGGCATTTATCCCACACTTTGTTTTGGGATTGATTGTTTTCTTAATGGGCTTCTGCATTGTAATCTAAAGTTATCAAGGGTCGAAGACTCTGTCTTGTTCTCAGTTAAATCCCTAGTAATTAAAAGCACAATGAGATACCACCTCACACCTGTCGGAATGGCTAAAGTGAACAACTCAGGAAGCAACAGATGTTGGCAAGGATGCAGAGAGAGGGGAACCCATTTACACGGCTGGTGAGAATGCAAACTGGTATAGCCACTTTGGAGAACAGTATGGACGTTCCTCAAAAAATTAAAAATAGAACTACCCTACGACCCAGCAATTGCACTACTAGTTATTTATCCAAAGGATACAAAATTGCTGATTTGAAGGGGCACATGCACCCCGATGTTTATAGCAGTGCTATCGCAATAGCCCAATTGTGGAAAGAGCCCAAATGCCCAGTGACTAATGAATGGGTAAAGAAGATATGGTATACGGAATATTACTTGGCAGTTAAGAAGAATTAAATCTTGCCATTTGCAACAACATGGATGGAAGTAGAATGTATTATGCTAAGTGAAATAAATCTGGGAAAGACAAATATCATATGATTTCACTCATATGTGGAATTTAAGAAACAAAACAGATGAACATAGGGGAAGAGAAGGAAAAATAAGATATAAACAGAGAAGGAGGCAAACCATAAGACTGAAGGTTGCTAGAGGGGTGTTAGGTGGGGGGATGGGCATTAAAGAGAGCACTTGTTGGGATAAGCACTGGGTGTTGTATGTAAGTGATGAATCACTAAATTCTATTGCTGAAATCATTATTACACTACATGTTAACTATCTTGGATTGAAATAAAATGAAATGAAAGAACTAAAATATAAATGGAATGAATGCCTGATTTTTTTTTTAATCATTGCAGTATTCTTACCTTTTGACATTAGTGGGCTAAGTCTTAAAAGTTCATCCAGTTTTGTCCTACACCCTTAAAGGAATACATTCCAAATCTGGGGGTTTATCGGAGAAAAAAATGCTACCATTTTAAAAACAACTTTGTACAATGACTGACATTTGAAAAATTATTATGGACTGTGTGCATTATGTATATATTGATCTGAAAAATATGTATGATTTTTTCTTATCAGATACAGAAGCAACTAGAAAAGACATTACAGTGGGTCTTTTTCCTCAGGTCTAACTCTCCTCAGGCGTTACCAATTTTTTTAATTCATGTTTTCCCTGCTTTAAGTCTATTTGCATGACTGTCAATTTTCTACATTTTAATAAATATCTATTTACAACTCACACTGTAAAGGCACATTGCTAGGTAGAGATTGCACAAGTCAGCAAAATGGTATTTTGCAGCAATTGGCTGCATTCTTGGAGTGAGTGTGAAACTACTTTAGACGGAAGGGAAGGCTCAGATATCTATTTATCTGGCCTCTGTGAGCTGAGGCTGCCCAATGTTGAGTCAAAAAGCGCCACATGTTCAGTACTGTCTTTCCTCACATTCTCCATTGTCTTTCAAAGGTCAGGACCCCACAGAATCTTCCCTGCTTCAAGGAGAGACTGGAACCCGAGTCTCCATAGACTCAGGAGAGGATTGCATATAGTTCCTCCTTTTATGGTTGTTAACTGAAACATTTTCTGGGAGTACAAATTAGAAGCCTTATGAACTATCTTACTGAAATCAAGGCAACTTCATACTGTGTCTAATACGGCTTTGGTGGTATAATTTCATAGCAAGATCATGCTTGTTGTTTTCATAAAACACATGCAGAACACCCAAAATACAAAGGATTTGGATTTTGTTTTTAATACACTCATACTACAAAATTATTTTAAAAGAAGGATCTATTTTTCTTTCTTCCTTTGTAACCACCATTGATAGAAGTGTTACTGCCAGGAAAACTTTTTTTTTTTTAATAGGGTCAGGGAATGACTCTAAAGATTCAAGTAACGGAAATTGTTTTTTCCCCTGTAGCTGAAATTGCTACGTTGGTTTTAAGTTTCCCAATCCAAATTAATGAACAATTTTCTCAGTAGTCTAAGAATGGATTTGGCAGTGCAAAGATCAGAGCAATCTCTTCTTCATTAAATTGGGCAAAGAGGACTCACTGGTTCTCAAACTGTTAAATGGATATTAGGGTTTTTAATGAATGGAACATTTATTTTTGTGCCAGCTCAACTAGCAACATTGAATGATTAGCATACATTTTGGCAACTGTGCTAGCACAAGGTGTTAGTAAAAAGGGGCTTTTATCTTTGAGCTTAATTTGCTTTAACTTTCCTTGTTATAAATATTTTTAATGTGAAGGAGATGGTTTTGTAAAGGAAATCCTGGCACAAGAAGTTATTCAGAAATATGTCTTTTTATTAATGTTACAGGCATCTCTCATGCTAGAGATGAAGTCTATACCCCGAAACACAAAAACGGTCTTCAAATTTAGAAATAAATAAAATATTTTGTTACTTATACTCCTGTTGACACCACTGCACTCTGGAGGATTTTTTAAAATTAATATCACCACTTGTTTCATACATAGTTCCTTCCTTTAAAAAAGAGAAATAAGGTATAAAAATGGTAGAGGGTGGATTCCTCCATTGCTATAGATCTGTTAGGAATGAAAAGTTTTGGGGGTTAAATGATCTTAGTTTCTTAGCTCAGGTGCCTCTCATACAAAAGGAATTTTCAGTAAAAATATATTTCCTTTTTTTTTTTTTTAACAAACAGTACTGCCTCCTATACTTATTCAAATTGTCAAACTGAAGAAAACAAGAAAAATGAGTCAATACAAATTCAAAAGATCTTGGGTGTTTGCATTCAGTTTTTTTTGCAATGTATTTTTAAAATGCATTGAAAGCTATTGTAACACAGCTAACAGAGGATTTGTTATAAGTATGTAGTAAGATGAATGTTTATAGCTGATACTAAATCAAAAATTAATATGCATGTGCACATGCGTGGGTATAAATTCTCATGTGAACTTCTGTGAAACATATAGGCATACCCTCTATTTTATATATATATATGTATATATATATATATATACACACATATATATATAATATATACATATATATACACACACACATATATACACACACACACACACATATACACACACACATACACATACATACACACACACACACATATTCAATGCTTTACCCAATGTTTAATTGAGTAATGAATTAGTTTAATATAAACTCTAGCAAACAGAATATTTATACTGTGCCCACATTTATCTCTAAAAGCAAACAAATGCCAATAACAGGCACTTCAGTGAAAGTACAAGCCTGTGTTCAAATATAAAATGGTAAAAATGAGAAAGAAATTATGAAAATATATACCTTTAATTTGCAGACATATAAACACGTTTGGTACAGTACAGACACATGATGCCAAAAAGTAGAATGGTCCAGCTTAAGCTAACACATTCCTTGTTTACACAGATATTTTGCTATAGCTCTCCTATAAAATAAAATTCCCAGCTCACACAATGAAGTGAAAGAGATCAATCACCGAGGAACCAGCCTGCTTCATTGCAAAGGATTCAGTAAAAGCTAAGTTATCAAAGCAATCTGCTGCTGGGCTTACAAATAAACTCTTGGACCTAATCCAAAGCCAAAGGAAGGAAGCCAGAAATGGTGGCCAACAAACCTAAACGACAACAAAAAAAGAAGTATAACTTTTATATAAGGGGCCCAACTAAAACAACCAGTAGTGCTCACTAGCATCTAGAATAATTCCATTTTAATATGATTTTTACTTACTCATGTGATAAATGAGTCCAAGAACATAAAAACCTAATGTATAACCCAAGCATAAAGCATACCTGACAAGTTGTCAAAGCACCAAAATGTCGTGAACACCTACAAAGCAACTAAAGATTGAAACATTTCTTTGCTCCTGGCTGTTTTCCTTGGACACAATTTCCAGTTACAATGTTTGGAAGGGAGAATATATACATTTCCCCTGTAGTAATAGCAAGTGCAGTGGTAAAGCAAACAGAAAGCAATCTGAGTACATGGAAAGTGAAATACTCTTCAGCAGGTCAAATCCTTAACACGTGGCCATGTTTTCACCCTTGCTAAAGAGGAAGTGCGCTTCTTTGTTAATGCCTTCTCTTTCAAACTATACAAGATGTACTTGTGAGGTAATAAACATTCTGTTTACAAATGCATTTCTTTTCTTTCTTATCATACATTTAAGTGCAGTGAAATTCAATTTATTTCAATGTCATATTTCTTAAATGTTAAAAACAATATATTTAAAATATACTCTTTCATTAATTTCATGTACAACAACTGTCATGTACAATACCTCAAAACTGTTCCCTGCAAAGGAGTAGTTGATGCCCTCTTGTGGCTAAAGGACTTTTTAGACAAAAAAAATGCAATGTACCATTTTCTTACCTTATTCCCAGGTTCTACCAATCTGCTTGGTGAATGAAAGCTGCAAATCATGTCCAAGCTTTTTTTTTTTTTTTATAACAGTTCTCTATAGCTGTTAGTACTAATTTTCTTTAGAAAATGCTGTACACATTTTATAACCTCTGATTTTGAATTTAAAAACCTGTAAACAGCTTATTTACAATATAGTACAAGTTATAAATTAGTTGTCCTCCATTGGAACTGCCATCTACACACTCTTGTTTAGGTGATGAGACTACCCCAAGTCAGTGAAAACATCTCTGGGTTATTCCACAATGAAATGTCAAATATTAGAAATAGCCACTGGTTTCCTCTCTCTCATATGCAAGTCGATTTTTCCTTTGAGTGGAATTTGTACTTCCAAATTTTCGTCTTCCCTGTGATGCTTTTTCCCTCTCCTTAAACAGATGTATATGCCCATCCCTGTTACAAGTGTGATGGAACCCAAGCTTATTACAGACAGAGCTACTAAGGTAGGCACACAGGACACAGACTCGACTTTCCTGTGAGTTGGTTCTATGGAGATCTGTGGTTCTTTCTCCTCTATGTTAATTTCTGGTTCCTTTCTTAAAAGACTCTCAATGTAGCTCTCGTTACTGACAGTGTCGTTGACAAATAGATTCACCATGACCGTGGAGTGGAGAGGTTCGGGATAACCATGATCGCTCACTTTCACCAGTAAACGATGGAGTCCATAATCTGTCTGCAGCAATGCCTCTTCCAAAGTAATGTTGCCAGTTTTAGGGTCAATCCTAAAGGACTCGGGCCTAGGACCTCTTCTTCCTATGATGCTGTAAGCTATGACAGCGTTCATGCCCGTGTCTTTGTCAACAGCATAGACCTCTGTGACTGGGGAGCCGGGCAGAGTAGAAGGCAGTACCAACAGGTAGGACATGTTAGATTGAGGGAACAGAACAAGAGGAGGGTTGTCATTGATATCTAGAAGGAGAATTGTGATTTTTGCAGTTGAAGAGAGGGCAGGCTCGCCCCCGTCAACAGCTTCGACCCACAAAGTATAGGAGCTCTGCTGCTCTCTGTCCAAAGAGACTTTGGCTCTCAGCATGCCCTTTCCTGTGTCTATGACAAAAATATCACTCTGGTTCACCACCGAGAGGGCGACCCATCCATTTCGTCCGGCATCAGCATCTGTCACACTAATTACCCCAATTTCACCATATCCTGGAAAGTTTTCTGGCACAAAAAAGCTGAAGTCCTTGTTGATGAACCTAGGGCTGTTGTCATTTTTATCCAACACCGTGAGAGCCACAGTGGCTACTGATTCTCTGGGTGGCTTCCCAGAGTCAACAGCTCTGACTGTGTACCTGTACTTTTCTTTCTCTTCTCGGTCCAGCTGAGTAGAAACTGTCAGAATTCCTGTGACACTGTCTAAGGAAAAATACGATGGGGCATCAGGTCCCAGAAAATAGGAAACCTGGCCTCTCTCTCCACTGTCAGCATCTGTAGCATAGAGCTTAGTCAAAAAGGCATTGGGTGCGTTGTTTTCTTCAATAGTTAGTTCCAGCAAGGGTTGCAGGAAAATAGGGGCATTGTCATTGTCATCTAAAAGTTGCACTTTAATAATTTTTTTGACATGAAATCCCTCAGAGTTCCAGGCCACCACAGCTATTTCGTAGAACTGCTGTAGCTCATAGTCCATAAGTTTTGTGGTTTCCAGCAAATATTCGTTACTGTATGGTTTGTAAGGTGATAACCGAAATGGTCCTTCACCGTCCAGGTAGCAGTTCACCTTGTATTTACCTTCTGGATCTCTTATGGTGAAGAATGCAATTGGAGTGTTAACAGGCTCCAGTTCTTTCAGGTAAACAATACCATCCACCTCATTTGCTATATACCGAGGCACAATTTCAGGTGGTCTGAAAATGACTTTGATAATGGTCACCAGGGCCGTGGTCACAGCGGGGATGCAGCCTGGCCCGTTGGCAAGGATGGTGAGCTTGTGCGTTTGCAGAACACTCCCCCCGATCTTACTGAAAAGTTTAATGACTCCGGTGGTTTCATCCAGATGGAATAAATCCTTGGATGCCTGTGGAACTTTCTGGCTGTACGAGTAAGTGATCTGAGCATTGGTTCCCAAGTCTCTATCCACAGCCTGGACAGCTGCAACCGGTGTGCCCACTGTAGCATTCCCAAACACAGTGACATTGATTTGTGAGTCTGCGAAGAGAGGGCAATTGTCATTAATGTCAGTTATGCCAATGGTGAGGGTGGCGCTGCCCAGCAGTGGTGGGGACCCACCATCCTCTGCTATGATGATGCTCACATACTGGTCCTGGGTCTCCCTGTCCAGTAGTCCCATGACAATTAGATAGGGAGTGCGCTCCCCATTCTCATTCTCCTCCACATCCAGGGTGAACATGCGATGGTAGTCCAGCAAACGGTAGGTCTGCACCCCATTCGTGCCTATATCTGGGTCCATGGCAGGGTGCTCTATGGCCAGCCGGGTGTTTACAGGTGCGTTTTCTGGCACCCAAACTGAGATTTGGGAAACGGGGAACTGTGGGGCATTGTCATTAATGTCCCGGATTGCGATTTTCACCTTCACAAACCGAAAGTACTCCTGAGGCAGGACCAGTACGTCCAGAAGCAAAAGACAAGAGTCAGAGGAAGGGGAGGAGGAGATGGAAATGCTGCCGCCCCAGGCACCTCCTCCACCTCCTTCTAGACACAGGGCCTCCCGGTCGATCTCCTGGTCAGAAGTGTGCAGCTCCCCGGAGCGGTTGTCTAGGGTCACGTACTGGCCACTCAGTCCCCGGGAAGCCAGGCTGAAGGAGAGAGGGGGGCTCCGCTCAGCCAGGGTGCGCTCAGGCAGCTGCGGCAGCTGGTTCTGCCTCCCGGCGGCTCGGGGCACCAGCCGCAGGTCCTCGGCCAGGCTGCCGATGAGCACCCCCGCCGGCAGTCCCTCGTTCAGGCTGTACAGAAGCTCCGTGGCCCGGCTGTAACTTGCGAGGCAGTTGAAGGGTCCCACGAAGAGGAAAAACAGAAAGAGATGCTGAAAGTGGGGGGAGGGGAGAAGGCTCGTTACACACACGCGGGAACACGGAGATTGGAGTCAGAAACCAGTGTCACGGGGTCATATTTGCCCCCATCCCCGTTCCCAAAGGCAAACCCTCTAGTCGGAGAGGGATGGAGAGGAAACTTGCTGTAAAGGAGATCTTTGGGGCAACATTGTCGCCAAAACTTAATGTTTCTGTTCAGTTTCTGCAACCCCCCCCTTTCCCCCCGCTCCCCATCAGCACCCTCATTGAGTTAATAATCGGAATCCCAAGCCATAAAACATCCCTGGAAACACGCGGCCGAGTGGAGAGGACTCCGCTCAGGGACTGCGCAACGCCGCAGGGAAACCACCGGGGTAGGCTATGGAGAGGGAGAAGGTTGGTAGTGGAGAGGAATGAGCGATGATGGGCGATTCATCAATTTATTTCCCATTGAAATGTTTCTACCACTAAGGTCCCCGGAACGCGAAATGTGCTACATCCCTTTTTGTGAGACCACCGCTGCCAACAACAATATCAATAATAATAATAACGGGAAACATAGTGACACGTTTCCTTCGGACCCCCCCCCCCCCAATTAAATAAACACTTTGGGTCAGAGAAGTGATTTTCATTTTAGCTCTCATCTATCAAACCGAAAGGACCTGGATCTCCACCTACTATTAAGCCCTCACTAATCCCCCTCCCCTAAGGGAAGAGTAGGAAAGGCGGAAAATGCTTACGCAAAAACAATTTGTCAATTACAGGGGCCAGTGCTAGCAGGTGCCGGCAGCAGGACATAATCTCCGCACCCCTGTGTCTCAAGCCGATAACCCCCTCCCCCTACCTCATCTGCCTACATTCCTATTTCAGAAACTTCCTCTCCCGACCCAAGGACTAGCCGATTCCTTGCTAAAATGAAGACACCTTATCCCAAACTCCCTTTCCCTCCCCCAACCTTCCCGTGAAGTTTGGATTAAGGTAAAAGGTTCGAAAAACCATCAAGGAGTAGGAACTGCCTCACAGCACCGCAACTTGTCTGGACCCCAACCCTTACCGGCAGGCTTCTGTGGCTGGTGCTGCTCCTGGGACGACTTAGACGCCCCATATCCAGGCGCGGGTGCCAGGTCGCCGGGCGCCAGCTCACTGCCAGGGCCCGCGAGCTGCGCGCATTCCCTCGGCCGCGCATTCCCAGGGAGGCTGCAGTCAGCGCGCTCCTGACGGGAGGGCGGCAGAAGACACTCCCTCTCTGTTCATGCAAATCGCTGGGGAACTTCAGCCAATAGTCACTGGCTCGTCAATTAAGGATGGGAGCGAAAGGGGGGCGGAAAGGCGCGGGGCTGAAGGACACGGTCATGGTTTCCTTCCCAGGACGTGGGTGAGTCCGGACCCCGCCGGAGGAGCCGGAACGGGGGGACTTGCCTCTCAAGACTGCGACGTGGCGCCACCCGGTCTGGCCCCGGAGCGCGTGCCCACCAGATCTCCCTCCTCGCCGCACCAGTCACAGCTCAAGTCCACAGGTTGCGAGCACGACAGGGCGAATTAGCATAAATAAATAAATAAGCCTGCTTCTGTGTATCTGGATAGAGAGCGAGGAAGTCGGCGCTACAGAGCAGCCACAGGCGCGAGCCCCAAACGCTTGCTCCTGCCACCAGTTCTTCGGAGAGACTTGGATCAGGCGGTGTTTGCAACAGACAGAGAAAACCCGCTCTTCTCTGCGGAGGGAAGGAATCCCAAACTCTTCCTAAGGTGGTCTGAGCCTGAAAAGCAAACCTATGAATTCGGTGAGGGATTTGACCTGATCTAATTTTGAAGCTTCGCCGTTGGTGGCCAGTTTCCTAATTGTACGCGCCAGGGTCTCTGGGTGTCTTCCTTGTGGTCCTACTTTAGAGGCAGTTGTGGCTTCTGGCCAGGGGAAGAGCCAAGGGGGGGAGTGGAAACAATTGTGTGGTAGCACAAGTAGTTCTGCCTGTAAGTAATTTGAACATACTTCTCTCGGGGTGAATTTTCTTTTTTCACTCACTGAAGCTTAGGTAAAAAAAAAAAAAAATTGGTTACTTTTCAAATTATCACTTCCCCCCCACCCCCCTTGGAATACTTCTTGGGAAAGCAGGCCTTTAGAAAGGAATCCTGGAGGAGTGTGGTGCAAAAATGCTTGGACATTTCCTCGGACTCTCACACTCAAGGGCCATGTGACCTGTTTCTTCATTTATAAAATCAGGGCTGGTGAGAGACTCCAACGCATTAAGTCTCTGAAACACTTTTTGATCTGCAGGGTGCCATATAAATAATGGAAAAGACCATTGGTCTTTCCCTGCGTAGACATTTCTCTTCATCACTGGGTTTCCAGATAGCCTGTGCACTGCCCTGAACATAAAATCCTCCCCACTGAATATTTAGTGACTGAGCCCAGAATACAAAAATCTTCCTCCTGGGTCAGAGAAAGATCTAACATCCCTGTGCTTTCCATAGGCACCACTTTAATCTTCCTATTCTCCCTTATACTAACTAGAATATAAATTGGTTGGCTGAACTGATTGTTTTGCTCTTTCCTCTTTTCTCTTCATCCCGACTAATTCTAGAGACACGGAGTCCTAAATACTGACAACACACTACATCAAAACACCTGGTGTATGTAAGTTTCTTATTGAGCAATAGGACCATACACAGAGTGCACAAACAGAATCCCTTATAATACATATCTGGCGTATGCTAGGGATCTGGTTTACAAAATTAGCTCCCTGAAGCTCTTTAGAATGAAAATTGAGCGGGAGTAAAGTGGTGAACACAGGGCAATGTGTTCAGGTGGGCGTGAGGCCACTATAAAGCTGATAAACAAAGTACCGTCAGAGAAGTATGATTTGTCTGTCCTTACCTCTTCAGCTGCTAATTCTGCCCTACCGCTGACCTTTTACCATAATTGGTAAATATTTACTCACGGATCTGTAGTTGAAACATGTCCGATTCCAAAAATCAGTACCAAGCTGCTTCTGAAATGTGTTTAATTTACGTCTTCACAACTTACCCACAGCTTCCGGAAGTTTGGGGCACATGGCTAGAATCAGGCAATATGTCAGCCGTCAGAGTACATGTAGGCTGGACCCACAGTCGGAATTAATTTTACATCTGTACAGATGGCAACAGTGGTAGACTGTGTATCCCCCTTACAGTTCATGCCCTCTCCAACAGGTTAAAATCACTCACCTTTTTTTTTTTTTTTTTTTTTTTGGTGAAAATATGGGAATCTCTTTCCTTAATTTGTCCCTTGTTTACAATGACACCACATGGGAGCTGTAGTTTATGGAGATAATTCTATGGAAGGGACACTGCCTCTTTGTATTTATTTTGTTGACTGTCTTTAAGCTCCTTGGACTCTGTCTGTGGACTCTTAAACTCTTTCTTTTTCTACAGTGGATAGTTTTGGTACAGATGCACCATTTTCAAGTGTCCCCCACACCGCATCATGGCAGAATTTTGGTCTCCTGACTATACCATCCAGCTGCTCTCTATGGAAAAGGTTAGTGCGCCTCTTCTGCTTCATTAAGTAGGCAAGAAATTAAATCTGTGTATTCTATGATACATAGATTTAGCAATAATTTTGCTAGAGTGTTTCTAAAAAGCATGACCAAATGAACTATAATGTAAGTTGAAACATAGAAGTTAAACATTCTGGAGATAACGTTTGGAATGTCAGTAATAACCCCATTGCTTTGTGATGGCAAAGTCCCTGGATGGAAGTTTGTCATCAAAACTGGAAGACCTGGGGACAATTTGAGGTAAAACTTTCCTGTCACAGTCCCAGCTGTTAACTGAGCTACTTGTTACTGTGTCTCCTTTTTGAAGATCTAAGCAGAGGTTTCATGCAGTTTTACACTGAATGAAAGAAGACCAAATACCCCTCTTTCTTCTCCTGTACCTTCATCCTGGGTACAGTGAAAGCATTCCCACCCTCCTGTTCCTTATGATGCCAGCCCTGTGACCTACCATCTGGTGTCACATATTTCTTTCTAAAGATGACTTAGGGAGCTTATGCTATTACTCCCTTGAAAAATAATACTTATGAACTTCTCAGATGTCTCAATTGCTCTGGGCCTGCTTCCCAGGTGTTTTGTAAAAATTGATCTAGAAGAATAGTTAGATTATATGCCTCCTGAGCCTATTTTTTTCTATAGACAAGGAAAACAATTTGATACAATAGATGGCACACTGAGCAGAGCCAGGAAATTTGGATTCCATTTTCTGGGTTGTTGCTAGGTTACTGTGTGACTTTAGGGAAGTTATCACACTTCTCTGTTTCAATTTCCTATGAATACACCCCTATACACTACATGGACTAATAAGCATTAAATGGATTACCTAATATCTGTCATTAATAGACACTGGATAATGAGGCACAGGTGAATTTGATTATTACTTACTGTGTTTGCAAAGTTTAATTATTGATTAATATTCATAATTAATAATAAATAATATTACAAGTAATATAATTAATAATTACTATAATAAATAAGTGTAATAATTAATATAATGATAATTAGTAAAATAATAAATAAATGTTAATTAATATTAATAATAATTTCCATTTACTGCAAGGCTTCTCCCATTGCAGTCTGATCTCTTTATAAGGGGTGAGCATGCTTAAGGTGTCTATCAGGATACCATCTTCAAACTTTGTACATCTATCAAACATACCCTGAACTTTTTTTATTTTTATTTTTTTAAAAAAATTTTTTTTTCAACGTTTATTTATTTTTGGGACAGAGAGAGACAGAGCATGAACGGGGGAGGGGCAGAGAGAGAGGGAGACACAGAATCGGAAACAGGCTCCAGGCTCCGAGCCATCAGCCCAGAGCCTGACGCGGGGCTCGAACTCACGGACCGCGAGATCGTGACCTGGCTGAAGTCGGACGCTTAACCGACTGCGCCACCCAGGCGCCCCAAACATACCCTAAACTTTAAAAATATTTGGAGTGTTTTGTTTTCCAGGCAGCTTTTATATCGAACCATTTAACATATTTTAATAACAGTATAGTATTCACAAAGGTTCATGGAATTAATATGTACACTGATATTTAAACCTATTTTGAACCATAGTCCTATAAATGTTCTAATTAATTCAGGATTGTAAATAAGTATAAATTTAGAATATGACCTTATTTTAAGAATATTACATTTTTGCTTATTAATATATGAAATGAGAAGCCCCTTTAGATGATTTAGATATATGCATGTAAACATATAATGTATATATTACATATATGTAAATGTAAATAGTGTAAAATATAGGACATATAATATAAATATGGTATAATATAAAATAATTACAATATGTATTTATAATTAAATATAATTATAATAATTAAATATATATTTATATAATGTTTTTAAATTAAGTATGTATTTATATAATACATATTTTAAAATCTATTATCTTATAAATATAAATTATATACTTATACACATTACATAATATGTATAAATGGAATGTATGTGTATACAGACACACATTCTGTTTCTAATGAACAATCAAGATTAAGATATGATCACATTTATAAAGCCAATACAATATTTGAAAAATAATAAAATTGACCAACTACTGAGTATCAGTTATGTTTTGAACATGCTATCTATTTGGTTGCTCCTGATAACAGTTTTTAAATGTAGGTATTATTAGTTCAGTTTTACAGCCATAAATTACATGTCTATCAATATCTATGGCTCCAATCTGTGGCCTCCAAAGCAAATGGTCTTTCTACTCACCAGGATGGATGGATCTAGGCCCTGTATATATTTAAATGTATTGCAAGGAGTGCTTGGGTGGCTCAATTGCTTAAGTGTCTGACTCTTAATTTTGGTTCAGGTCATGGTTTCACGGTCTGGGATGCAGCCCCCAACCCCAACCCCTCCCCGCGTTGGGCTCTGCACTGACATTGTGGAGTCTGCTTAGGATTCTCTCTTTCCCTCTCTTTCTGCCCCTCCCTCTACTCTCTCTCTCTTTCACTCACTCTCAAAATAAATAAATAAATAAATAAATAAATAAATAAATAAATAAATAAATGTTTTTCAAGCCAACAAATGTTTATCACTGATCTACAGTAAGAAAAACACTGTCAGCCTAGATTGGCTATATGATGCCTTTATGAAGTAAAAATTCTTTAGTCAGTTGCTATGTCCTAAACAGATACTCATATAGAAACACAAATTCCTCTATGTTTGGCCAGCTTCACTCTTAAGATTTGTAGACCTAGAATATATTATGTGAGTATATTTATTGTGTGTACTTGAAAGTCCTGCAAAGTTCCAAGTAATTATATTACTTAGATGCATTGCCTAGTTAACCCTCATTTTATATATTAGTTGAGAGCAAGAGAGATGGTGCATAACTAATTCAAAGTTTAGAAGTACTCCTATTTCATGGAATAGTAGATTTTGGCCTCAGGAATGTATCTGATATTAGAGGCTAACTATGACAAAAAGCAGTTATTTTCATACCTTCTATGCCTTCCTAAAGCTTTAACCTCAAACATTGCCATCAATACCAGTTAGTTACTTCATATTTTATTTTTCAAATTCACAAGTATTTTTAAGAATCAGTACTACAGTAGTTCCCCCTTATCTTCAGGGCATAATGTTCTAAGACCTCCAGTGGATCCCTAAAACCACACATAGTACTGAACGCTGTTTTCCCTATACATATATACCAATGTTAAAACTTAATTATTTTTAAGTTTATTTTTGGAGAGAGAGAGAGAGACAGAGAGAGAGCAGGACAGAGAGAGAGGGAAACAGAGAATCCCAAGCAGGCTCCGCACAGTCAGCACAGAGCCCAGTGCAGGGCTAGAACCCATGAACTGTGAACTTGTGACCTGAGCCAAAATCAAGAGTCAGGTACTTAACTGACTGAGCCACTCAGGCACCCTGAAAGCTTAATTTATAAATTAGGTGCCATAAGAGATTAACAACAACTAGCAATAAAGTAGAACAATCACAGTAATATACTGTGATAAAAGTTATGTGAATGTGGCTTTCCTCTCTCCCTCTCTCAAAATATCTTACCGTATTGTACTCATCCTTCTTGTGATGATGTGAGATAATAAAATGCCTGCGTGATGAGATGAAGGGAGGGGAATGATGTAGGCACTGTGACCAGCATTAGGCTACTATTGTCTTTCTGACAGCGCTGCGGGAAGGACAATCATCTGCTTCCGGATTACAGTTGCCCCGGTGGGGGGGAGGGGGGGTAACTAAAACCCCTGGAAGCAAAACAGAGGAAAAGGAGGGGATGACTGTAATTTAGGTAGATTGTTGGTCAAGTATATCAAACAAACTTAAAAAAAGAAAGAGCCTACATTGCATTTTCCCTACACAACTCAGAGATTAATTGTGTGGCTAATAGGAAATGAGCATATTGGTTCTTTTGCTTAAAAAGCTGTATAATTGCTTTAGTAAATAAATATGCATTTATACTCTGTGTATAAAAGGACACACATAAGATAAGTTACTATAATACAAACTTGTATTCTAAAACATTGAACATGGGAATGTGCAGTGTATGTGACTCCTGAAAGCATTTGTCTATACTAACGAGTACTTTCTTTTTGTTTTAGAAAACTTTGTGTAAATGGGTTTTACATTTCTCCTCTTTCCCCACATATTCCAAGAGGAAGGGTGGAGTGGGGTAGAACAGTCAAGGTAGGGTAGAGCAGTTCTTTTATTTTCAGAGCTTAATTAGCATCACTTTAACAGGGGTAAGTATAGCAAGGCAAAGTCATCAGAAAACCCCAGGCCTAATTTTAGCTCACACTTTCGACTTTCTCTCCTTATCCTCCAAATAAATCTTAAAAGCCATTTCCCACTCATTTAAATTTCATGTTCTTTCTTCTCACTTCTGGTAGAGGTGATAATGAGCAGTGAAATCATCAAAAGAAAGGTAGTAGGATTGAGGAGGAGACAAAAATGAAAGGCATGGAAAATCCACAAAGTAGATCAGCTGAATCGTGAACAGTTAACTGCATGCATGCAGCTTATTGATGACACATATGCCTTACTTCCCTGAGTCAGTCCCTGGGAGACGTGAAGGAAGGTATGGGCTGTGAGAGGATAAAGTAATCATAGCCCTATAAATTAGCACAGAAATTAGGTCAGGGGCAAAAGAAATCCATGGAAGGAGAGACACCATTGCGAATTTCATTTGAGGGCACTGATCCCCCCATCCTATATCCTGTGTTCTTCAGATGCCACTTCTTCCTTCACAAACTGAAATGTTACATTTGGAAAAGCTTAATGAAAATTTGTGCTCAGGTAATGTTTTTACACGGATCGACAGATCTTTTGCCTGGCTTTATAAAATCTCTTTTCATCTAATTCTTTGAATCTAAGGTAGGTTGGATGAAACCTGCATGACTGTTCTGATCTCTCTGTGTGGGGTATAAAAAAGCACCCAACTAGTACTGTAGGGTCAAGGAAACCTTTTTTCTATGACGTAAAAAGGCAACATTTTCATGGTGGTGAAAGCTGTCATCATTAGCCTCTTCTTTTGGGATATCCTTTTAGGAAGAGGGTAGAGATTGCTGACCTCAATTTCATTTACTGGTAACATCTACCAATTACTGAGCACGTAACTTTTGCCAGGTGCATGGTGAACCGTAGCTCTAATCTTCACAAGGACGCTGCAAGTTAATGATGACCCCATTTTAAAGATAAAGAATCTGAGACTTTCAGAGGGCGAGTGGGTTGCTCCAGGTCACACAGCTGGGAAGTGGCCAAGTTAGGATTGAACAAGAAAAATTTGAGGTAGTTTATTTTAATGTTGGTGAATCTTTGCCCTACATATTCACTGAAATAAGCACATATATTGAGTATTGAATATGTGCACATTATAAACAATGCAAAGAATGTGACAGCAACAGAATCATTTAAAAACTACCAAACTTGTAGAAAAATTAAATAATAATTGACAAAAGGTAAATGTCATATTTATGAAATAACAAATATTTTTTTCTTTATTTGGATTATCAAGAAAAGGAAGGAGATTTTATAAATTAATTTTCATTAATGGTTTGGAATTATATGCCAATAAGACATCAGTTGGTGAAAGTAATATGCTTCTTGATAATGAAATCATAAATATCCCAAAGACCATCTAATTCTTAATTATAGATAATGTTCAAATCTGGTCAAGTTGATATCAACTTTATTTAAAATACATTAATAATTATAGGTTTTTTTCCCCTCCCTATGGATAAATTCTTAACTAGATTTTAGTGAAATGGCACTAATAATAACTAGCTATTAAAGACATAGTTGTATTACTAACTTTATTTAGATATTTGTGTGTTCCTTTAGGATTTAAAATAAGTCAGACAAACGTAGATGGGTGACTATTACTAGATTAATGTTTCTCATTACCCAGAATTTAGATTTTGTGTGATATAACACTCATAGACAAAGGAGAAAAGAAAGCTATAAAGAAAAAAAAAGGGATTGATTTATGTGGGAAACAAACTTTTTGTATGGTATTTTTCTCTAAATGGAAAGGATTAAAAATTCCTTGAATGTGCCATAAGCATGACATATATTCTCTATAAAAGGGATTTTTTAAATTCTAAATGTGGAAATATATGGCATGCTTTCTTGAAACAACAACCAAAAAAATCCCCACTTCCATAGTCCAGTACATTTTAAAGAAGATCTAAATCTATTAAAGTCCTGTCAGAGCTTGTTAAACTATTAAGTAATGATCATAAAAGGCATTTTACACACAGCATATATACTAGGCATAAAGCTGAGAAATCTAAGATATCCTTGCTAGCTGCAAGTGTGAATATTTTAGCATTTTTGTGGTATTTCTGGATCAAAATTGATTCCAGGTGCCATCTCCACATATCCATATATATGTAATATAAGCTCTTTAAAAACTTTTTTTAAGTTTATTTATTTATTTTGAGAGAGACAGAGACCACATGAGTGGGGGAGGAGTAGATAGAGAAGAAGAGAGAGAGAAAATCTCAAGGAGGCTCTGCACCGTCAATGTAGAGCCCCACATGCAGCTCGAACTCACAGAAACTGTGAGATCATGACCTGAAACTGAAAGTTTAACCAACTGAGCCACCCAGGCACCCTGTAAGAGAAAGAAGCTCTTTAGGCTAGATGGATCCTTTGAATCTGCATCATTGCCAATGGCTCTCTGAAGTTACCCCACAGCCTATAGTTTACCTCCTTCATACCATAATCAAACCAGCAGTGACCTTTTTTTGGGGGGGTAAAAGGATAAGTTTTCACTTCTACTTACTGTTAATAAAAAAATATTAGAAGTCTTGAGTCACCTATATATTTTTCCTTCAACAGATTTTGGCAAGTAGACAGCATATTCCTTAGACTTTATTAGAGGCTAAAGAATGACAGATACGACATAGAAGGTGCTAGACTCTTTATTGTTGTTGCTTTTGCATATTTATAGCCCACTTTCCTTGACTTTGCATGTTCATAGTCTACTTTTCCTGAATGTCTGATGCTACACTTAAGTATGTTTTGTATCCACTACCTATGACCTTTATTGATTTGGTTGGATTTCCTCTTCTCACTTTGTTTTTTTTTTTTTTTTTAAATTTTTTTTCAACGTTTATTTATTTTTGGGACAGAGAGAGACAGAGCATGAACGGGGGAGGGGCAGAGAGAGAGGGAGACACAGAATCGGAAACAGACTCCAGGCTCTGAGCCATCAGCCCAGAGCCTGACGCGGGGCTCGAACTCACGGACCGCGATATCGTGACCTGGCTGAAGTCGGACGCTTAACCGACTGCGCCACCCAGGCGCCCCTCCTCTTCTCACTTTGTAGCTATACGTTTCTCCAAAGATTCTGTTTTCTGGTCACTCACTGGGGAGCCCTCTCATTACAATTCTAGTCATCTCTTTCTATATTTAGGCTTCCCAATGCCATTTCTAAAGTCCCCAAATTCTACACATTCAAAAATTTTCCTGTCACTAGAAGTCATCTACGGTTGAAAATGTCTTTCTCCTAGGTGACATCAAAGTCCCTCCTTAAGGATACTTGCTCCTTCTTCAAAATGGCCTGTTCTCAGTCAAATAACCTAACCTATGACAGTGCTTCTAGCATAGAGCTTAAAAACATACTAATTACTGAAGGGTAGTTCATAAATATTGTGAAACCAATAGCTGCTATTGCCATTTGTTGAGGGAAGGCAGAACTGAGGTGCATGGTTTTGTTTTCACCATACTGATACATAAATAACTGACTGTTCCTAGAAAATAGCACATACAGAAGTTTGAAGAAATCACATAGCAGTACAGAGCACTGTTGCCTGAGAAAAGTCAGCAACCTACCTCACAAGAGGCTCCAGAGAGTTGAATTAGAGTAGTAAGAAAATAATAACAGCCACAGAGCTTTGAACATTCACTGGACTAAGATACACAGTTGACCCTTGATCAACACAGGGTTAAGGGGCTGACCATCCACACAGTCAAAAAGCCACACATAACATTTGACTCTCCCCGAACTTAACTACTTATGGCCTTACCAATAAGCATAACAAGTCAATTCACACATATTTTGTGTATGTATCATATACTGTATCCTTACAATAAAGTAAGCTGGAGAAAATAAAATGTTATTAAGAAAATCATAAGGAAGAGAAAATACATTTACACCACTGTCCTGTATTTATTGAAAAAAAAAAAAAAAACAAACAAACCTGCATGTAAGTGGACCTCTGCATATCAAACCCATGTTGTTCAGGGATCATTGTATATGCATATATGCGTATTCACACATATAGATTTGTGTGTATCTTACATCTATATGTCATATATGTCTATATGTGTGTGTGTGTGTGTCATACATAAATTCTCACAATAGCCCTATCAGTAGGAATTACTGTTTCCAATTTAAGAATGGGGACATTCCAGTTTAAAGCATTATGTACATTATCCAAGATCACACAGCCACACTGAAAGAATTTTTTTCTTTCTTTAAATTTTAAGTCATCTCTGCACCCAACAAGGAGCTCAGAACTTAAAACCCTGAGGTCAAAAATTGCATGCTCTACTGACTGAGCCAGCCAGGCGTCCCCACACAGCCATATTTAAAACCTTCCAAGCATTACCTTAATTCAGACACTATATATTACTGAGCTATATAGCACAAACTGAAAATTCTAATTTGGGGAAGGAGGGGAGACTACATTTTAAAATCTCAAGCTTAACTCATATTGACCTAACCTGACTGTATGTCCCAGTTTCTTAAGTCTGTTTTAGCCTGTTGTCCCAGGGCATACCCTCTTTCACTCTTAAAATACTGTGGTTGAGATAATGAAATATAAGACCAACTTAAGTGAACTGTATTTACAAGATTGGTGCAGAAACTCAATGTGCAATGAAAATATAACTGTTACAAAGGCTTTCATACTTCTGTGGCATGGTAAGTGCATTCTTTTCTGAAGACAGATCTAAGTGGGAAGCAAAAGAACGAGGAGGGTCAAACTGTAAAGTGAATCAAATGTTTATTCATAGCAGACTAAGCTTTGGACTTTGCAGCCAATGGAAATGGGATCCTTAAAGCCATTTGGCTTCAGTTCCAGGTCGCTGCTCAGTGCTTCCATGCACACATCCTTTAGGATGCTCCTTTTTTTTTTATTTCCAAAGCTGGTTGGTCTCTGTGGTGATGAACACCTGCTTTAAAAAACAAACAAACAAACAAACAAACAAACAAACAAAAACCCTTTCTCAGGGTCGGACAAGAAGCTGATATCTGGGAACCATTCCTTTTCATTGAAGAGCAATTTCATGCTTCTGCTCTGATTGCGTGATCAGGGAAGAGGACGTTTTTCCTTATTGTCAAGGTGTGGAAGGGCATTCCACTGTAGCTTGTAGGTAGGGACAAGGGGACAGTCAGCATTGTGCCCATGAGGCTAGGCTTTGTGGTCAGACAGACCTGGCTTCAATTCCCCATTCTTCAAGTTACTGATGGTGTTCCCTTGAATTTTACTTAGAACTTTGAGGACTCAATTTTTCCATTTGATAAAAAATGGTTTAAAATTTTCAGCACTTACCATTTTCCAGGCACTGTCATAGGAGCATTACCTATATTAAATCATTTAATTTTTATAACAATTATATAAGCTAGATACTGTCAACTATTGTTATTTTAATATGAGGTATAACGAGGCTCAGTAACTTGCCCCAGATCATACAGCCAGGAGTGGAGGAGCTGAGATTGGAAATGAGGGAGTGTGCTTCCAGAACCTATACTTACCGGCTCCCCTGTACTTTGTCCTACAAAACAGGAATGAGAGTACTTACTACTAGTGCTACATATTTAAATAAGAAAGTGAATTTAAAGCATGTCACAGTCATTAGCACAGAGTAAGTAAGGTTCAATAAGTGCTAGCTGTAAAAATAGTAGTCCCATTCACTCCTTCCCCTCTCCTTCCCATTCTTCATCTTCACTCAAATTAGACCGTGGTTGTTTTTGTTTCCCATACTCCGTAATTATTGCTGTTTCCAAACCTTTTTCCTCAATTTGGAAATCCCGTGTTCTCTGCTGAGCTTTTTCGAAAACATGCTTATTCTTCACAGTTCAGGGTATGGGACGTTTCTCATTCTGCTTTTGTGGTGCCTTCACATCAGTTTTCATCCCTGTGAGTTTTATTGTTAATTCGAACATTGGAATAAGTTATGATCATTTTTGCCTGTCTCCACATTTTCTTCTATATCATTTTTGGACAGAATAGAATATACTCATGCAGGTTTGCCATGTGGATGTAAACATTTTACTTATTTCAATGTTTCATATAAATATCATCCTAATGAAGTGTCCTTTATCCACAACTTTTCATTTATGGAAACAATTATAACATTATATAAGCTAGATACTGTCAACTATTGTTATTTTAATATGAGGTATAATGATTATTTAGTGTGTTACTAAATATTGGATATGTGTTTAAAATGGGATGTAAAAATTTAAGGCTTTTCAGTGTGTTTCAGTAAATATATCTTGATAATTTTTTGGTAGTTTGTAATAGCACTTGCAGTGTATGAGGATAGTCATTTGTCTACATTGATATCATTACCTGATAATAGATATATTTTTAATTTATTTTCTATATTATGGTTCCAAATATCACTTATTATTGTTTTTATTGGAATAGTAATAATTTCAAAAAATGAATTTCTTTTGTGTTTTTCATTTTTGGGAGGAATTGGTGGTTTTTCTTACTGCTTTATAAAGCTCATTATACAGTAGGGCACACAGTGCCATTTTATTTCTTTCAGATGTTTGGTAAATTTCTCATTTGTTCTGTCTTGACTTGTATTTCCCCTACTAAGTAACAAGCTGTGTATATATCATGGTTAACATGGACTGGGCAAATAGTTAATGCTCAACTAATAATTAAAAAAAAAATTTTAATGTTTATTTATTTTTGAGAGAGAGAGAGAGAGTCAGAGAGTGAGTGGCAAAGGGGCAGAGAGAGAGGGAGACATAGAATCTGAAGCAGGCTCCAGGCTCCGAGCCATTAGCACAGAGCCTGATGCAGGGCTCGAACTCACGAACCGTGAGATCATGACTTGAGCCAAAGTCGTACACTCAACTGACTGAGCCACCCAGGTGCCCTGCTCAACTAATAATGTTTAAATAGTTAAAGCACTAATCTCTTAGCTTTTAATTATTTATTAGATATTCTACATGTCTTTAAGTTTCATTAGCAGCACAGATAATAAATTTCTAAACACAGGAGACTCTGCCTGTTTATACAGTACTTGCATAGCACTATTTATTTAATTTTAACAAATATAATAATGTGTGTTAACATTAAGGTACTTTGACTATAATACGTATTAAGGTAGTACTCTACTGTGAACATACACAGTATAATTAACATTCCAGAGTTAAAGTATAATGTGGCTAACTTTTTTATTGAAGAAACATGAAATTCTTTCTTTTCAAATTCAATATAGGAAATGTTGTGTTCTCATTTTCATCTCTGCTGGATGGACCTCCTAGCATCCAGAGATGGTTGATCCCATGAGATCTTCTAATCCATTTGTTCCTTTTCTTGGTCAATAATTTCTTCCCTAGAGTTCAGCAAAATGACAATCATGTAAAGATACTTTGCTCCTCCAGGGAAAATGTTTCCTTTTTTCTTTGCTTTGATAAACTGTTCTTTTCATTTTTAGCTCCAGTTTAAAACATGAGGGAGAGCAATAAGTGAACAACTGAATGAAAATGAAAACAGAGTTGCTTCTCCAATAGAGTAAATGCCTTTGGGTGAGGAGTGACTCTCTTTTACTCTTCCCATGGTCTCTGGTATATTTTTCTTATCTGCAAAGTACAGGAAATAAGACCTTTCTCTGATGTCATGTGGATTAACTAAAAGTGTGTCGGTAAAGAGCTTACATTTCTGAAGAAAAAAAAAACGTTCTTTTTTCACTCTTGGGGTTCAAGTGGTCTTCAATCCCAAATCTTGATAAAGCTGTAGCCAGAGCATTACAGAAGAATCCTGCAGTAATCTTTGTACTGCAATGTCTATTACTCTTCACCATTGTCTCTCTCTCCCCTCTCCTCACTTCTCCCTTTTATCCAGTTTCTATTTCCTTCTGTATAATAGAAAAAATATGTTGTTTCTAAAAATCAAAGGTAGTAAGTAAGTCAGTTACTGGGATATTTCTGTCAACATACAGATATTTCACTTCACAAAAATATTATATGTCCTAGTAGAGCTACTTTATATTAAAGCAGAATTTGAGACTTTGATTTTTAATTTGAGATGATAGGCATTGCAGAAATGTGAACCCGTTGCTGGCTAAATCTGGACTTAATGACAGATAATATATTCTATACTTGAAAATCTATTCAGTAAGGGTGTATGAAAGTACTGCTATTAATAGGAATTACAAAACTACATTGGTCTTGTGCTTCAGTAAGTCTAGCTGACAACCATAAAAATAATTAGATGCTGTTATTATGCCAGTTAGAGATGAGGAAACTGAGGCACGGTGAGTATATTAGCTATATTAGGCAAGGTTATGCTACACTAACAAATTAATTCCATACTCTTAGCAGCTTAACACAACCATAGTTTATTTCTTGCTTATATTACATGTCCACTGTTGGTCTCCTTGTGCTGTCAATCAGGATCAGGTTGAAGGAGTTTCCTTTTATTGTGACCCTTTCATCCTCTTTCTTTCTTTCTTTCTTTCTTTCTTTCTTTCTTTCTTTCTTTTAATGTTTACTTCTGACAGAGAGAGAGAGAGAGAGAGCACGTGGGTGGGGAGGAGCAGAGACAGGGACAGAGAGAATCCCAAGCAGGCTCTTTCCACGCTCAGTGCAGAGCCTGACCCGGGGCTGGATCTCATGAACCAAGAGATCATGACCTGAGTGGAATCAAGAGTCCATTGCTTAACTGACTAAGCCACCCAGGTGCCCTGGTTCATCCCATTTCTTAACTTTCAGGGACACTACATTGGGAAGGAGAAAACATGGAGATCTCATACTGATTTCTACCTCATTATGCACATATCTTTTCCACTCATAGCTCAGTAGCCAGAACTCATCACATCTCTTGCTCGTTTGTAAGAGATAGAGAAATATAGTGCTCCCTTGTGCTTAGGAAGGAAAGGAGAATCAGATTTAAGCCCTCAGAATAATTTCAACAGATAGTTTAGGTAGCTTGTCCAAGGTCCAATAACTGGTAAACAGTGAAACTGCGATTAAAATCGAGAAACACTGGTTCCAGACCCTGTACTCTTAACAGCTTCACTATTGTTAATATCTGATAATGCCTGATGTCATTTTATGACCTCTGTCTTGCTCCAAGTTATACTCTTCTTGACTGATTTTGTAATCATTTATTTCAAATATCCATTGATATTTGAAATAGTGGCTTCTTAAAAATACATAGAGTGGCTCAGTCTTTTAAGCACCTGATTCTTGGTTTCCGCTCAGGTTGTGATCTCACGGTTTGTGAATAGGGCTCAAACTCACTGATGGTGTGGAGCCTGTTTGGGATACTCTCTTTCCCTTTCTCTCTGCCCCTCGCCCCCCTTGTGGTTTATCTCTCTTTCTCTCTCTCTCACTAAAAAAATAAATAAATAAACTTAAAAATTCATAGATTTACTCTTATCTAATATACATCCACAGGTGAGTACAACTATTGAGCATGTTCTTAAATGTTATATATATATATATATATGTAAATCTTATGTATAAGTATCATACCTATAACTAGCATATAAATATACATGATATTTCCAACAAACAACAATAACTGAGATTGTTCCAAAGTCTGTGTGGTTTACCTGATATTTTAAAAAAGTGTACCTTAATTGCTCATTCCCTTCAGACTCTTAAATATCACACTCTGTTACTTTATAAGGTTACTAGTCAAGAAGGAGGACAAAGCATTCAGGACAATCGACTCATATCCCGGGGCTATCGAAATTCTTTTTTCTCAGTCTACAAAGAAAACAATATTTTAGTAAGTAGAAGCATGGGCAAACTCTGCCTAATGTCCTAAGTAAACAGCAGGTTAATTTCAGATTTTCTATATTATAATTTACATCCACTCTGCAAAAGCTATAAATGATAAAATTTGATTTTCCTACCCATTACTCTATTTCCTTTAGCCTAGTCAAGGAAAACAAAACTTAACCGCACATTAGATTTCAGGATACCTTCTTGTTATTGCCTGCTCAACAGTAAATAATATGAGGATCATAAAGTCTTGAAGAAGATGCTGAATTTCTTGTGGGAATGGGAAAAAAAAAAAGCTCCCTGGTGTGTTAAGCTCATTCTGAAGAGTGCTTACTGGGGAAAGAAAGACATTTTATTGCCAAAGGAATTTAGGTGTACATAAGGTTACAAATTTGTATGGGTCTGCTAGAAAGAGTACATGTAATAATGAAATAAAGAATTTAGGATATCGAAGGTCCTGATTTTTTGTGCCTAGAGATTTGTGTCTTTCTTTTGATTTGGGTTCAATTTTAACTACTTTTAATCAGTTATTTTGTTACTGTGTAAGAAAAACATTGAAATCATTGACAACAGTATAAAACCTTAAATGAAGAATTTAATAAAAACCCGTTTAATAATACAAAATGGAATAAACGTAGGTAAATTCAGACTTGGTTGTCTTGCACAATTTGAAAAATTAGAATTATCTGGTATATTTTTACACATTTAGCTTAAGAAGATGCCTTAGGGCCCAATCCACATTATAAAGTTCTCACTTTATAGATGGGGAAACTAGGCTCAGAAATGTGTAGGTGATGCCACTAATGGCAAGGTAAAACATGTGAATTCCATTTATAGTTACCTTCTAATGATACATACCTCTCTTTTATCTTTCACTGAGTTACAGTTCTGAAAATTTTTCAGTTGTGGATGTTATGATCTGTTATAATTATAGATGAAGATGCCTACTACAAATTCCTTAGATTTCATAGAATAAACAACAACAGCATTGAGGCAACGCAGAAGTGACCTCTCAGTGGCATGTAATGAATTAGGCACCTATTAACCTGACATTGTAGTGAATTTAGTTGTGACTTTAGAAGGCTCACTGGTTTCTTGTCTTCTTATTTCATGTAAGGATATTACATATTACATATTCTTTCTTATTTCACATCCTCTTTCAATACCACTTTAGTCATCTCAAAGAAGAAATCCTATTTTCTTATAGAGTCTATGAGATTATGATATGAATAGTTACAGAAAATAAAACTTTTTATTGTGTATATAGTGTAATGAGAAGCTTTTACTTTTTTTGGTATTGAAGCAATTTTTAAATTTTATTTATTTATTTAAGTTTATTTATTTTTGAGAGACAGAGAGTGCACAGCAGGAGAGGGGCACAGAGAAAGAGGGAGAAAGAGAGAATCTCAAGCAGATTCAGCACGGTCAGCACTGTCAGCACTCGAACCACAAACTATGAAATCATGACCTGACCCAAAATCAAAAGTCAAATGCCCAACCAACTGAGCCATCCAGGTGCCCTGGAAACTCACCCTGCGTAGCAAGAAGCAAGAAGCAGAAAATATTAGTTCTTATTTTAATCAAAGGGCCAACAAAGAAATAGAATTAGCTTCATTAGTAATCAGAGAAGTTAAAATTAAGACTTTATTGAGATGGCATGCTTATATTTGCTAAATTGGTGACATTTAAGAAGTCTGACCAAACCAAGTGTAGGTGAACATGACAATCAGTAGGAATACTCATATACTCCTGGTCTGTTGGTAGAGCAACCCCCCACCTCCCTTAGGAAACAATTTAGCACTGTTTAAGGATACTTATAGATGTAAAAGAACTGTAGTTTTTTGTTTTTTGTTTTTTTAAGAAGGAAATTATGAGTGTACAACTCAGACTAGTAGCTGTATCTGAGAACAAGACAGGGGATGGCATGGAAAAGAAACAAAGATTCAAGAATTGTGGGTTTTGGTCTAGTTCTTAAGTTGGGTGGTGGGTTAATTTATTGTCTTTAGTCAGAATTTATTTATATGTGACGTATTATTTTGTTTGTATCAAGTATTATGCAATGTAAACATTAACTAGTAATTATAGCAAATATGTACTTTTATAAACTGAATCTCAATGTTTTACTAAAATTATTTTTGGGAACTATAAGAAACATTATATAACAGTGAGCTTTTTCCCCAAGGGAAAAAATTGTTACTAGGGTATAAATTAATATTCAATGAATTGGTATCAAAGAACTTCAAGATCTAGTTGTATACAAAAGTGAATAATATTTAGACTTCTGGGAGCAGAGGGACATGAAATGATTATAATATTCTATCACACGAAGAGCACTTGCAAAGTGTAATGGAAGCAGATAAAAGAAATCCCCGATGATTCCTAGGGAATCAATGGCATTTAAAGTTAAAAATATTACAAAAGGAAAATCATTACAAAAAAGAAAAAGAAAGAGCAAGCAGCATGGTCACAGATGCTCAGGAATACTTAAGCAAAACATTTTGGGAAGATCAAGTTGCCCAGTGAGTGTGACATTTTGAGGCCGTGAAGTAGAGTTGTAGGGGTATGTTAACAGAGAAGAGAAGAAAATCAGGATATGAGGAGTATGCCCTCCATATTAATACAATTGGGTGCTAATTGGTAAGGAATTGAAAAATTTCTGGATGACTATGATTTATTTCTTTGCTAACTGGGACCATATTTAATGGGAAAGGTGACAATCTATTACACTTGTTAGGTTTCATATTCCTTATCTGATAAAGAATGATAAGCAAGAGTACTTGGACATGCAGGCCAATTTCTGGGGAAAGGTGAGACTTGGAGATGTTAATTATATTTTAAAAACATCAGCTTAGAAGTGACAGGTGAACCAGGGACTCAATAAAAACATTTCCTGGTGAGGGAAATGAGAGAATGAGTCAAAGGCAGAAATCTGGATTGTCATAATCAAGAGGCTGCCATAAGAGGCTGAGAAAGAGAAATCAGATTGGGAAGGCTGACAAAAGAGGTAATCATGTCAGTAGGGAATAAAGGATACTCTTAATAGATTGCTTAGGTGTTAGACACTTTACTGAGACCTTCACACTCTTTATTTCATGTCGTCTTCCCCATAGGCTCTGAAGTAATATGTTATGTTCCTAATTTTAAAAATGAGTTGAATGAAGCAGAGAACAGTTAAATTTGCTTAATGCCACACATATCTAGTAACCGTGAGAGATGAAGTTCAAACTCTGTTCTGTCTGACCGCGGCTCTCACTCTTAAATGCCCCTCTGTACCAGAATAAATTGAGAGTTGATAATGCCCAAAGCCAGAAAGTAATCAAATGGAAATTAATTAGAGAATGAAATCAAGATTGAAAGAGAAGTCATTAGCTTTAGTAGTTAGTAAGAGCAAGTTTGGTGTATTAGTAGGAATCAATTAAACCTTGGGGAATTCATGGAAAAATATTTTTTAAAATGTAACTTGGATGTAAGAAGGTTACCAAGGAACTTATAAGACAAAGATGATAGGCAGCAATGATGTCTATAGTTAGAGAAACTGAACAGTAATGGACAAGTTACTTAATAGTGTCAGTTTTCTCCCCTCTGAAATGTAAACAATCCTCAATTTGTTTTGGATGGATAAATTGAGCAACATACATACAATCTGTCAGTATGAGCAGTGGATAATAGAAGTTGAGAAGGGTAGAAACCAGACTGCAGTATGCCAGGGAGCAGATGGGAATACGGTAGTGGAGATAATGAATGTAGAGTATTTTGTAGCGTTTGACAGTGAAAAGAATTGCACCAGAGATGTAGTTGAACAGGATAATGGAATTAAAGGAGGAAGGGTCTCTAGAATAGAGAGAGAGAGAAATTGAAGATGGCAAAGCGGATGGTTCAGTGCCTTACAGGAGGTGGATAGCATAGAGTTGAATCATATGCCTGCAAAAGATTACATTTGAGTGAACCCCCCAATTATTTGTCTCTCTCCCTTCTTTTTAACCCCTTTGAATAATGGGTATTGGGTTATCTTGCAGTAGAAATTATATTAGACAAATTGTCAGTATATCTGAGGCAGAGTCTCCTCCTTGGGCCACTAATCAGCAGAGTGACTTTGGGCAAGTCTCAGTGTCTGCTATGGACTGAATGTGTCTTCTCCAAGTTCATATGTTGATGGTATTTGGAGTAGAGTGTGGGGAGGATTTAAGTGGTAATTAGGGTTGGATTAGGCCATGAGAGTGGGGGCCTCATGATGGGATCTGTGCCCTTATAAAAAGAAGAGGAGACACAGGATCTCCCAAGGTGTGTGCACACCAACGAAAAGCCATGCAAAGGGAAACTGACCATGTAGGTACCTTAATCATCTTCCAGCCTCCAGAACCATGAGAAAGTATTTTTTTGTTGTTTAATCCACTTAGTCCATATGGTGTTTCATTATAGCAGCTTAAACTGACTGAAATGGTATTCCAGGACTTACTTGGTTTACCCATTTGTATAATGAGGCCATTGGACTGAGAATCCTTGTAATCCTTTCCTGTTATTCCAATTCGAGTTCTGACAGTGTCTAAAATAGGTTCTTCTTGAATTTGGTACTTTTCATCTTTTCCTTTGTTCTTAACCCAACACTAATCCCTAAACTTTTGGGGGGAAAATCACAGAAGGTAGTGCAAGAATGTGTGAGTGGTTAGGGAGGGAAACTTTCAATAGTGTGCCTAGGTAAGCCCAGATGTGTACGTATTAATTATGTACATATTAGGATCAGAGATCTCACTCTAGGTTTTTCTCTCTCCTTCTCTCTCTCTCCCACCCTCTTTCTTCTTTCCTTTATTTTGTTAAAATAAAAAACAAATGAAGGCCAGCCTTGAAAATTCCCTGAGCAGACAAAACCAATTTAGTCATACAATAACAAAGCTTAGGTTAGCTTATTTACCAAGACTAACATGACCTGGGTAATTTTTTTGCTTGTGCCTCTGGAAATCATCAGCAAAACTTGAACTCTTGTCCCAAATTGATATGAGGTAACCACTAATCAATTCCCTTTCATGTAAGAAAATTCTAATATTATATCCAATCACTGGAAGAATAAACAGTCACTGCTTTCTCACTATATACACTGCTTTATAACAATATGCCCCTGGGCCTCATTTCATGTTTTAGTTTGAGGGCTCCTGGTTTACAAACTGTCTTTCTGGTGTGTGCACAGTGAATTTTTACTAATTATTACTTCAGTAATTCATTGGTTTTACTTCATCTATTTTTAACTTTTGACACTTTCTTTTCATTCCTTTCTTTCTTCCTTTTTCCCTCCCCTCCCTCCTTCGAAAATGAAATTAGTAAATAGAAAACGTAGCTCCTTATATGCTATGTATTCAGATAAGATAGCTGAACCATTTTATGGATGAAACATTTTAGATAATTTTGCTTATAGATGTTAAATGTTGATTTACTCATAAATTTTTATTTTACAATGTGTCCATTTTTTTCTAAAGAACAGAATAGGAATTCTATAGCACATATATGTGTGTATTTTCTTCACAAGTCATTTGGAAAATTTGAAGGTCAACATCTTACATGGTTTGATAGACCCTTTCCAGCTCTAATTCTATGGTTATTGCCCATTCCTATAAGTGGACATTCACATACCTTATTCTCACATCCCATACAGACCTTCACACATATTCAGTCACACATACACATGCACACACACACACACACACACTCCCCCAAAACACCCATGTGCACATATACCCACATTTCTGCCAATATGTAATAATAAGGATAAGCTGTAATAAAAAAAATGCTTAACAAAATTATATCTATGACATTTCCAGAAAATACTGTAAACCAAATGTTTTCATACATTTTGATTTGGGGAAGAACTTTAAAGATACATTTTTTTTTTAAAGAAAATAGTTGAAATTTCAATACATTTTAGATCTTTGATCCCATTAGCTTTTTCCCCAATTATTTCTTAGGAATAAGATTCTTAGGAATCTTAACATAATAATGATTTCTGTATTGTGTTGGAGAAAAACGAGGTCTATGATACAGTGCTAATATGATACAGCTGAAATGCTTAATACCATAAGTCTTTCCTACCATTTCTTATCACATTAACACAGGGACAGCACTCCTCTCCTGGCCAGCTTAGTCTCCCCATTGCCTACAACTATTGGAGATTCATGAATATTTAAAAGTTGTAAAAAAGCTATTGTTGACTCTGTGCTATGGCTTAACAGCTGAGGTTGGCTTTCTTTTTTCTTCCAGAAGTTGGATTCTCTCAAGGAAGATTCTATCACCTGCAGCGGAGCACAGCACCTGAGAGAAAGGAGTAGGCCTTGCCAGATACTTCTCAGAACACAGGAATGAAGACTCTCTGATATCCTGCTGTGTCATCCAGCTGACTACACAGGACCAATGGGCTACAGACAGCACATCTACCATGTTGGCAGCAAAAGGAGAGGTATGTATGTCCATAGAGTTTTCTATTTCTTCATTGCCAATCTTCTTGCTGACTTTCTTGCAGTTGTGGAGGTAGCAATCTGACAGTTTACTATCAATCCCCTTTAAGCTGATAGTTTTGCATAAGTACTTTGCATGGCATTAAGCCATTTCATGTATTTGACTGTGTAATTCTGTATTATACCTGCTTCTTTCTCAATGAAAGAAAAAAAAGGCAGTGAATAAATCTCTATTCCCTTGTGACTTCTGATTTGTAAGTTTTTCTTTTTGCAAAGTAGATAGGGAAGACATCCATTCAATACATATAAAATGTGCTGATAGTCATCTAGAAATAGATGTATAATTTCTTAAAAAATATACTTTCTTTTGAGTACTCTCTTTTAGTTTTAGTATGACTTAGATAAAGTTACTGTGTATTAGGTGTAGGTGAATGGTCATTCAATCAATTCACATTTATTCATTGTTCAGAGACTTCGGACACTATCCTAAGAACTGAGCACAATAAAATGAATGTACTTAAACTTGATTAATTTTTAGATCATTTTTGGAAATAGAATTAACCTTACTCAAAGAAAAATTTGGTATCAACTTTGATATAATGTTTCCTTATAATTTTCACAGCTTTAATCTTTAGCCCGTCTACACTTAGTAGTGAAGACAAGCAGAAATTACTTTAACTTCTTTTTTAAAAAATTTTTTTAATTTTATGTATTTATTTTTGGGACAGAAAATCCCAAGCAGGTTCCGCATTGTCAACATGGAGCCTGATACGGGGCTCAAACTCACAAACTGTGAGATCATGACCTGAGCCAAAACCAAGAGTTGGACACAACTGACTGAGCCACCCTGGTGCCCCTAACTTCTTTTTTTAAAAAAATAAAGTTTATTTATTTATTTTTGAGAGAAGGAGAGCAAGAGCAAGAGCCAGTGAGGGAGGGGCAGAGAGGGAAGGAGAGAGACAGAATCCCAAGCAGGATCCATACCTACACAGGGCTCAAACCCATGGACTGTGAGACCATGACCTGAGCTGAAATCAAGAGTCAGATGCTTAATCTACTGAGCCATCTGGGTGCTCAAGTATTGCCTTAACTTCTGACTTTAGTTATTATGAGCGAACAGTAATTTAATATTTATTATCTGATATTAAAATATATGATTATGAATGACTATAAGTGTCCACAAAATTCCCAATCAAGTTGACTTAAACATTTATGACACTTATGCCATATGACAGAAGGCCTAAATATAAGATGAATTCTAGACATGGCATCATTCGGGCTCTTGTTCCATTCCTCCTGTATTTTCTTCTCTGTACTCTTTTCCTTACATCAATGTTTTTGTCCCCAGGCTGGTGAACCTCATGATTATGTCAAAGTAAAATTTTCACTAGACGAAGTCAGACATTGAAGATCTTATTCAAAGCTACTGGGTGGCCCCAGAAGGTGTAATGCTAAGGGAAATAAGTCAGAAAAAGATAAATACCACATGATATCATTCATATATGGAATTTAAGAAATAAAACAAACAAAGCAAAAAGACACAAACAAATGAACAAAACCGCAGACTCTTAAAAATACAGAGAACACAGTGATAGTTTCCAGAGGGGAAGTTGGAGGCAGGGATGGGTGAAATAGATAAAGGAGATTTAGAGCACATTTATCATGATGAGCACTGAATAATGTAATAGAATTGTTGAATCATTATATTGTACTTCAGGTGTATATTGTACACCTGAAACTCATATAAAACTGTTTGTTAATTATACTTCAATAAGTAATAATACTAAATTATAAATGATAATAAATGATATTGCAGTAGGGGAGAGAGGTCAGAACTGTGTCTAAACTCAAGTATGGTGAAAGGCAGAGGATTTTTAAGAGCTAGGGTGGGGTGTATCATAGCCCATCTGTGTTTGCTAATTGGCTTTACCTAAAGGAAAACTAAGTTATCTCATACCTCCATGACAGGAAGTAGTTTCAGAACTTGGAGCAAAGGGACTTGCAGAAGGTAGGCTCCTACTCTCCCATGGGATTGGGAGGGAGGGGCTCCATCCTCCTTCCTGATTACATTTCAAGGAGATGGCTTTAAGTCTTTGAGAAAGACAGTCCTGGTTTGTAAAACTGGCAAGAGTCTTTTTAAAAGATTTATATCTCAAAAGGGCAGAGAAAAGATTTATAATTACAAGTTTTCTAAAGTAAATCTCATGGATAAGGAAAGTCAGGGGTTGCTGAGTCAGGGAGAAGCCTGTCTAAAGTTTAGTTAGGCCTAGGGGACTGTGAAGGCTGTCTTGTTCAGTTATATCATGGTTTTCAGTAGCAACTAAAGCATTCTGTTTCTTTAAGGTTAGTTGGAGAGAGAAGAAAATCTATCTTCCACCTATGGACTATAAATTCTTCTTCATGGTGTGGTTAGTAAACTCAGTGCACATGCTCCCTCCTAAAGAGCAGTAATGATGAACAGGAGAATGTCATCTGGTGACTGGCCTAAGCCTGGACTTCTGAGTGAAATAGGGATTCCCATTAGAAATCCTATTTCCATTAGAAATAGGGATTTTATCATTGGCTCACACTCACCCTGGAGTTGGCAATGGAGAGACTAAGTTTGAGTTAAGTTTGGGTTCTGTTGAAAAAAAGAAAGGAGAAATCGATCCTGGGTGGGCAAGAACCATTGCCACTACGTCTTATTTTAAAGATTGTCTTCATTTAAGTATGTGTTTTACTTGGGGGAGGGGTATGGGTAGCTGTTGTTTAGTGGATATAGAGGTTCAGTTTTACAAAATGAGAGAGTTCTAAAGATTGATTGTACCGCATTGTTAATATACTTAACACTATTTAACTGTATACTTAGAAGTGATTAAGATTGTACATTTTATGGCCATGCATTTTAATATAATCAAATATTGAAAATATGTATCTATTCATGAAAATATTGGAGTAATTGAGGATAATTTAAATAAGTCAACTATTTTTATTTTCTAATCATTGTGAAATTTTGTTAAATTTTCTAATTTTATTTATTTTGAGAGAGAGTGCATGTGCATGTGTGCATGCACACGCATGAGCAAGCAGAGGAGGGACAGAGGGAGAGAGAGAGAAAGAGAGAATCCCAAGCAGGCTCTGTACTGTCAGTACAGAGCCCTATGTGAGGCTTGATCTCATGGACTGTGAGATCTGAGACCTGAGCTGAAATCAAGAGTCAGATGCCTAACTGACTGAGTCACTCAGGTGCCCCATGTTTTTAATTCTTATGTATATATTTTGTTCTCAAGGATATTTTAATTTTAATTTTTGTCTCATAATAATATGAATCAGGAAAAACACTGCAACATTGAACATGATTTACTCTTCTCTGAAAATATTTATCATATTAGCCTGTTAAAGATGTTGGAGTTAATTAGTTTATCTTCATTACAAAAGGCAGAAAAATAAATGCGGGGATATAAGACATTTTCAACCCACAAATCATTTAGAAAACTGTAAACTTACTCCTTATACACATCTAAAACTTCCCAATGCATTGTCTCCCCTACAAGAATACATACAACTTTTAGCTGTCCTATAAGGAAGTGAGTGGCTTTTGCTTCTGAAAATATAACATGGAAAAAGCTTTGATTGTATTAAGAAAGTAATTTTAAAAGTTGGAAATAGATATAAAAATGGATATAGAAAGATACTTAAGACATAAAAATATCTTATAGGTACATAATATATAATATTGCAGGACAAAGTTTCAAAAGTTAATGTCCCCTGAGAAAGTTATTTTGGAACAAAGTAAAGCATGCAACTTTCCTAATCATGATAAATCTTCTAAAATAAATGTGAAATACTTCTCCATTAAGATAAGATTTATGGGTTCTGTTTTATGAGTCATTAGGACATGAAAATGCTTCTTGAAATAAGAAGGACATATGCCAGCTTGTAAAGAATTAATAAAATTGGATAATGACTATAATTGTTTACTTAAATTTTGTTTTTCTAAAATATAAACTTACAAGTTTACTAACTTTTAGATATAAATTTTATAAATTCATTCCAAGATTATTCAGAGTACTTATATGTCCCCTATAACTCCATTCAAGTAAGGGAAGCATAATTTACCAAAACAAGTTGGTTCTTGATAATTTAATTGGCTGGTTTATTTCACAAACTCAACATTTACCTAACCAGTAAAGTAGAATGTTAAAAAGTGGAAGTAGAGTTATATATTATTGAACCCCCTTAATTATCAACCTCAAACAACCATGTACTTTTGAATGTCTGAAACTCAGGGGATAGGAGGGGGAGGAGAGGAGAAATAGAACCCAGAGCCACCTGGACAAGCTATTCTAAATCCATTTGATAAAATTGTGAAGTTGTCTCATTCTCAATCTTTCAGAGTACTTTTTGTTTTCAGGGGAAACAACTATTTTAAGGAAGGGATTACATACCTGTAGGTATTACCAGTGTATTTTTTTTTTTTTACAAATATAAAGTTTGCTATATAAAAAAGTTCAGGCATAATTTTCTATTTAGTTTGAGACCTAGTTATTAGCATTCATATTATGAATTTGTATATTTTGATAATTTTTATAACTGAATTAATAGTGATTATTTGGGATCACTTAGCTGTTCTATGTGTAAAATTACTTATAAATGGGGAATTATTCACCATTTCTTGCCAATAGCATATTCTCATGTTTTACTTTATTTTTTTTTAATGTTTACTTATTTTTGAGAGAGAGAGCAGGAGAGAGGCAGGGAGATAGAGAGAGAGAGAGAGAGAGAGAGAGAGAGAATCTGAAGCAGGCTCCAGACTCTGAGCTGTCAGCACAGAGTCTGATGTAGGCCTTGAACTCATGAACCTTGTGATCATGACCTGAGCTAAAGTCAGATGCTTAACCGACTGAGCCACCTAGGAGCCCTATTTTACTTTAAATAAAGCAGCAGCAATACAGTGTCATCGGACAAGTACTACCAGGAGAGAAATAATAGAAAAAAAAAAGTATGTGACATCAATGTTTTCTGTTTCTCTTTCTATAAAAAATTCTATAAAGTGTGTAGCCATTATTTAAAAAAGAAAAAAAAAAAAGAACATTAGAAAAGCAAATGAAACGCTAACAATATCACTATTAATCCAGCCAAACTTCAGGAAGAGATAAGAATCCAGATATTTAAACCTAACACTACAAGCTGCCTTTAGCCTGTGGACATTTGCTTATATAGAACTGGGCAGTTTTTGGCAATATTCAAGGAAAAAGAAATAAAAGCCAAAACCAGGTTTTGCACAAGACAGAGTTTGATACCTTTTCCCACCTGAAGCTGAGACTTGATTGTTTACAATTTCATGGAAAAAGTAATTGGAATTATCAGGACCTCATCAATAATTACAGTTCAGTGTTCTGGTTCCTGAATGGTCCAGTAAACTTCACATGTATAATTGAACTCAATATTTCCTGGAAATATATTGCCCATAGGATTCCAGATGAAGCTGGAATGAAATTCTTTCCTGGGAAGAAGATCTGCTAACCCTGACCTCAAATTATCCTGTAAATTAATTTTCACACAGTGTTCAAGTTACAGCCTAAAATAACTAGACATACAATAAGACTTAATGAATAAAAATCAGTGAAAAACCTAAAAGAAACAACAGCACAAAAACTTGAGACATTGAAATTATCAGACACAGGCTATAAAGTAACTGACTTTGAAAGACATGGGGGAAATCCTGGAAATTATTACAGAGAGCAAGAAAATTTTAAAATCAAATACTGATTTGGAAAATAATCAAATAGAAACTCTAAAAGTGAAAAACACAAAAATGAAAATGAAAAACTACAGATTAAACACAACTATGTGAAGGTTATGAATCAGAATTATTGAAGAATACAGAGAAAATTTTGGAAAATACAAAATAGAAAATAAGAGACGTTGAGAATACTATGAAAATTATAATAATCTATTACTCCCTTCTGTAATATGTGTTTACAATAGAATGAGAAAGTTTGATTTTTTTTAATTGAACCTGGAATACTATGCCCAATGAATTATATATTTCAAAATCACTTTCAAAATACATATTTTCGAACAAACATAAACATGCAGCTCACCACCCAGAGAACTACACTAAAGGAGATTATAAAGGACATGTGTAAGTGTAAGGGAAAGTGATCTGAAGTGGAAGATTTGAGGGATAAGAAAGAATGAGGAGCCAAAGCAATGCAGTAAATATCTGGGGGCGGTGGCGGGGGTGGGGGGACAAATGAGCATTAATTGTATAACCCTACTAAACAGAGAAGAAAATAAAACCATTTTGGATTACAAAATAGAGAATTAAATACAGAAATAGTACATAAATGACAAAGAATAAACCATTTCAGTACTTTAATATGATTACTTTAACAAGTAAGAGAGCAAAGATTTTGATTGAAGTTACATTTGGTAAGTAGAGGATGCATGTTGAAATCCAATGAACCTATACAAAAAACCTGATTTTCAAATCAACCTCCTACCCCTTATCAAGCTTTACAATTAATTTTAAGAATAGAAGTGATAAAGAGGCTCTGCATAGCAGGGAGGGTATGGGCACTGAGGTAGCTGCCCAAGTCTTTCTTTCTCTGGAAAGATATCCAGTCTGTGGTCAAGCCAGGAAGTCATTTCTAAGTGAGGTACATAAGTTATTACCTCACACAGCTGGGAGTGTTCATTCATGTCCATTTCATGTTCCCAGCTTACATGATGTATTTGTAGAGATAAATGCTTCATAAATTTATGGATTCTAAAAGGCTTATTATTATAAGTAATCATTTAGCCTGAGATTCCTATTTAAAACATTCCATTGATAAAGACTCACCTCCTAGAAAATATCGTTAATCTATTTACCTAGAATACCAGTAATCGTATTGATCAGGAAATTAGACCACGTTCACCTGCCTTGTTTTCTTTCCCCTGGGTATATCCTTCCTGTAATCTAGAAAGGAATGAATTAGAGGTTAGCTGTTTAACTCCTTTCTTTCCACTATAGTAACCAATGAAAGAAGCAAAATATGTAAGTTTCACATTGGTAGAAAATACAAAGTGGAATGGTAAGAAGATAATCCTTTAATACTACAGAAAGCAAAAACAGAAAAAACAGAGGACAAATAGAAGCATAAAATAAGATGATAGAATTCAATGTAAATTTTGCAGCAATCATATTATATGTTAGTGTACAAGTATGTTTGCATTCAAAGATGATAATCATTTGATAAAAATAAAATCTAATCATAGCTGGTTTATGATAAACCTGAAATATAGTAATATAAAAAGTTTTAATGTAACACTTACATTCAGATAGGCATGGAAATACCAAGCAAAAGAAAGCAATGTAAAGTATATGGATGACATTCAAAATATGCTGTATTGCAAAAAGCATTCTTAGAAATAAAAGTTACTTCAAAATGGTAAAAAAGCATTCAGTTCACCAAGGAAGTATGCTATTTTAACTCATGTCTCAATAATGTTCTTAAATTGTGCAAGGCAATTGAAATAAATCCATAATCATAGTGGCCAATTCTATCTATATATTGATTGATTGATTGATTGATTGATTGTCATCCAAATCAAGCTGGGCATTCATTTGTTCAGCAAATAATTGTTCAGTGCCAGCTGTGTATCAACAACCATTTTTTCCCCAGGTATAATTGACAAATACAATCATAATGTTTTATGAAGTGTACAATGTGATGATTTCATATGCATATACATTGTGAAATGATCACCCCAATCAAGCTACTTAACGTATTCATCACCTTACATAATTATTATTTTGTGTATGTATGGTGAAAACACTTAAGATTTATTCTCTTAGCAAATTTCAAATATATAATACATTTTTATTAACTCTAGCCACCACCTCTGCATTAGGTCTCCAGAACTTATTCTTTTTAAAACCTAAAAGTTTGTAACTTTTGGCCAACATCTCCCCTCCCCACCGCCCCTGCCCCTGCCCCCCATTGCCACTGTTTGACATTCTGTTTCTCTGAATTCAACTTTTTTAAAAAAAAACTAGATTTCCCATATAAGTGATACTATACAGTATTTGCCTTTCACTGTCTGGTTTATTTCACTTGGCCTAATGCCCTCCAGATTAATCCCTGTTGTTGCATATGACAAGATTTCCTTCTTTTTATTGGCTGGATAATGTTTATTTACCCACTGATCAACATTTAGGTTGTTTCCCATGTCTTGGTTGTGGTAAATAATGCTGCAGTGAATATAGAGGTGCAGTTATTTTTTTCAATATAGTGACTTCATTTCCTTTAAAAAAATGTCTAGTAGTGGAATTTCAGATCATGTGGTGATCAATTTTTAATTGGTAGTTAGTTGTTTTGTTTTTTTTTTGAGAAATCTCTATATTGTTTTCCATAGTGGATGTACCAATTTACATTCTTGTTCCCACCAATAGTACACAAGAGTTCCCTTTTCTCTACATCTTCACTGACATTTATTACCTCTTGCCTTTCAGATAATAGCCATTCTAACAGGTGTGACTTGCCTTTCCCCATGATCAGTGATGTTGACGTCATTTCATATACCTATTAGCCATTTGCAAGCCTTCTTTGGAAAATCATCTACTCAGGTCCTTTGCTCATTTTTTAAATAAATTTTATTTATTCATTTATTTATTTCAAGAGAGAGGGTATGTGTGAGCAGGGAAGAGGGGCAGAGGGAGAGAGAGAATCTTAAGCAGGCTCCACGCACTGTGCAGAGCCCAAATGACCATGAGATCATGACCCAGGTAGAAATCAAGAGTCAGCCACTTAACTGACTGAGCCAACCAGGTGTCTGACTTTGCTCATTTTTTAATTGAGGTATTTAGGGTGGGGTTTTTTTGCCATTGAGTTGTAACAGTTTCTTATATATTTTAGATATTAACTCCTTATGAGAGATATGGTTTACAAATATTTTTCCCATTCTATAGGCTGTGTTTTCATTTTGTTGATGGTTTGCATAGCTGTGCAGGAGATTTTTTTAATTTTATTTTTATTTTTTAAAATTTACATCCAAATTAGTTAGCATATAGTGAAACAATGATTTCAGGAGTAGATTCCTTAATGCCCCTTACCCATTTAACCCATCCCCCCTCCTACAACCCCTCCAGCAATCCTCAGTTTGTTCTCCATATTTATGAGTGTCTTCTGTTTTGTCCCCCTCGCTGTTTTTATGTTATTTTTGTTTCCCTTCCCTTATGTTCATCTGTTTTGTCTCTTAAAGTCCTCATATGAGTGAAGTCATATGATTTTTGTCTTTCTCTGACTGTCTAATTTCACTTAGCATAATAGCCTCTAGTTCCATCCACATAGTTGCAAATGGCAAGATTTCATTCTTTTTGATTGCCAAGTAATACCCCATTGTGTGTGTGTGTGTATGTATATGTGTATGTGTATATATATATATATATATATATATATATATATACCACTTCTTCTTTATCCATTCATCCATTGATGGACATTTGGGTTCTTTCCATGCTTTGGCTATTGTTGATAGTGTTGCTATAAACATGGGGGTGCATGTGTCCCTTTGAAACAGCACACCTGTATCCTGTGGATAAATGCCTAGTAGTGCAATTGCTGGGTCGTAGGGTAGTTCTATTTTTAGTTTTTTGAGGAACCTCCATACTGTTTTCCAGAGTGGCTACACCAGCTTGCATTGCCACCACAGTGCAAAAGAGATCCTCTTTCTCCACATCCTCACCAACATCTGTTGTTGCCCGAGTTGTTAATGTTAGCCATTCTGACAGGTGTAAGGTCATATCTCATTGTGGTTTTGATTTGCATTTCCCTGATGATGAGTGACGTTGAGCATTTTTTCATGTGTCAGTTGGCCATCTGGATGTTTTCTTTGGAGAAGTGTCTATTCATGTCTTTTGCCCATTTCTTCACTGGATTATTTGTTTTTTGAGTGTTAAATTTGATAAGTTCTTTATAGATTTTGGATACTAACCCTTTATCTGATATGTCATTTGCATCTTCTCCCATTTGTATGTAAAGTCTTTAAGGATTAGGTTGGCTTGTCCTCTCTCCTATGGTGGTTTATCTGGGCTTCTTTACAGAATGTTGTCTCATGGTTCTCAAAGAGCAGAAGCAGAAACTCCAGTGAGGAGTGAGACCTAATCTAGGAAGTAGAGCAATTTCATTTCATTCTCATTTCATTGGTTAAGACAAGTCAAATTCCAGCCCAGATTCAAGAGGAAGGAAAACAGACTGTTTTTTAATGGGTTGAATAATGACAGCAGTTACATTGCTAAGGGCATGGACAAAGAGAGGCACGTTTCATTGGGACTCTCAAGTGTAACTGTCAGCCATATAAGTAAAAGAGGAAGACCAAAAAAAAAATTGTAAATGAAGGAAAAATAAGAAAATGTAAAAAAAAAAACAAAAACAAAAGAATAATCAGACCACTACTTGGCTCTGAATAATATTTGTACAACCATTATAATAATGTAAATATTATTTGTCAATTTGAATACAGAGTGATCATTTTGGGAAGGTGAAATGGTCATCCAGTGTCACAAAATATCAACACTTAATTTATAAAATGAATAAATTAAGGGAAAGTAGCATAGTATCACATTGTTAAAATTTGGAGTAAATACTTGAACAAATAACTTGAAGAATTGAAAGTTGTTGCCAGTAGGGAGTGGTTTGTAGACTGGCAAAACCAGGAATTCCTGCTTTACCTAGGGGCCTTTTGTCAATGTTGTAATGTGCATACAAGGATTATGATTATTAAACTTTTAAGGAAAATCAAAAGCAAATGAAACCCAAATACATACAGAAATAAAAATAATTAAGTTGATGTTTTTTTCCTAAAAAGCTTGATTATCCTGCCTAGAACAAATTCTTCCAATAATTAACTAGCATTATCTAAGATACTGAATAAAGCAAAATCTCTCTACACACTGTAAACTAGGATCTGAAATGAGCCTGTTTACTTACATTGACAGACTCCAGAAGGAAGTTTTTCTAATTGCAAGTCTGAAGAGAATGCCCTTTTAAAAAGGCATAGACTGTGCTTAATCACCCAAATAAGTCTTCAGAAATTTGAGTGGACTCAGAAATTCAACCTGAAAGCTGGGAAAATGTACCTTTGGGGGCAAATGTGCCATACCAGAACAGCCAGAAGAAGAATCTTTGGACTAACAAGGCCTGAATCCATTCCTGGATTGCACCAACAAACCTTTGGCAGGAAATCTTTGTGGTTGTTGGTGAAGTGTGGGCTGCAGGAAGTGAGGACCATCAGTGGTGCATTACATTTTGCAAAAGAGTCCCAACAATCAAAGCCAGGAAAGAAGCCCTTGTAAGCATCCAAAGGGTTTTGCATTTTTTATATTATGCTTTGCATTTAGTTTGCATACAATTCCATATTACAGTTTTTTTTTATGAGCCCCTTCTCTTTTAAGAACCTAGCATACAGGAAAAGAATATCCTATTTCAATTCAGGAAAACAGCAGTAAAAGAAAGCCTGTTTGATATAAGGATTTGAAATGGGAGCTATGCATATGAACATACTTGCAAGCTGGGAAATGAAGGTGTAATTTGAGTAGAAACTATTTTTGCATACTATTTTTATTGCATTTATGGAAAATACGCATGGCAAAATGAATGTAAAAATATGCTGTATCATGTTTAGGATGACTGTATCTAGGCTGTAGGATTCTGGATTTCTTTTTTAACCTCAAATGGTTGTATTTTCTGTAGTAACTATAAACTACTTTTATGATAGGAAATAGCTATATTAATTTTTAAAAAGACTTAATAGGACAGTGACTTTTATATTGGAAAAATAGGAATAGAAGCACCAGAACAAATTCTGGACGTGATCAACTTAGCAGGATGATTGTATTTGGTAGCAAAAATAACAAAAGAAAAGTCAGTTCTTGCACAGAGTGGGCAACTGTCGACTGGTCCTTTTGGTAGCTCCCTTCTCTGTTAATGCTCTTGGCATTCTTGACCACCAGGGTTATAACTCCATCCACACTTTTTCTTGTTCCTAATTGGGTCTCTCCTTCTAAGATGGTTAGTAAGTTCATAATATTCTTATATGCCCTTTACTTCCTGATAGCACTCTGGCAATGTAAACAACATTGTGAAGGTGTATGAGTTGACCTCATTAGATGGTATGAAACTATTTATTTAAAAGAACTTAAACCTTATACCTCAATGAGGTACACGTGGATACCTCAATATAGTATATTTTGTAGTAAAAATTAATACATAAATGCAAAATCATCTATTGGCTACTCTTGTACACCTTCCCTCCCATTAAGGGTACAGCCTATTTCCCTGCTTGTTGACTTTGGGCTTGGCCACTTGATTTATTCTGACCAAGGAAGTATTAGCAGATATAAAGAAAACAGAAGCTTGAACTGTGCTTGTGTGGTCGTCTCAGCCATTGCCATAAAAGGAATTTAGCAAGATTATCTCACCGGTCCAAAGAAGATAAGAGACATGTGGAACTGAGCTGCTCCCAGATGAGCCCTGCTCCAGTCAACCACCCAGGCATGTGAGCAATAATAAATTATTGCTATTTTGAGCCACTAAGTTTAGAGATGCATTGTTTTTTTGTTGTTATTGTTGTTTTATTTTGAAAGAGAGAAAGAAAGAGTGGGAGAGAGGCAAAGAGAGAGGAAGAGAGAAAATCCCAAGCAGGCTCCACGTTGTCAGCATGGAACCCAATGAGGGTCTCAATCCCACAAACTGTGAGACCTTAATCTGTGCTGAAATCAAGAATCATTCTCTTAACTGACTGACCCACCCAGGTGCTCCTGAAGATGCGTTGTTATACTGATATAGAAATTGTTACTGGTAAGTGGGATGCCGTAGTTATATATGTATATATTTAGAATTGGGAAGTGGTAGGTTCAGAAACCTGTTAAAAGATATAAGAGCATTGTTACAGGATGCTTTAAAATTTGCAAGCTGTGCTATGTGTTACATGATAGTACAGTGACTGTCACAGTTTGTCTGGAACTGAGAGGTTTCTTGGAATGTGGGACATTTAGTGCTAAAACTGGGAAGGGTTGTGGGCAAATCAGGATGAGTTGATGACCATGTGAAATGTTGAAACATTTGGTAGGGTTGTCTGGAGTAAAATGTAATGTGGTAAATGGACCTTAAAACCTTGTCCACTTGAGTAAGACGATAGCGAGGTAGATATCAAAATCATGAGAGGTGCATGTAATACTATTCTGCAACTCGTAGGATCAGGGAAGAATTGTCCACTTTGCAAGCAGAATTGCTGGCTTGGAAGCTAGGACTTTTTCTCATTTCTAGACTCTTCTGCCAGCAAAATTTCAAAACAAAGGTGCAGACCGTGAGATATATGCCCAGAGTAAAAACCAAGTCAAGGATATGACCCCAATACCCTTCTGTTAAATTCTCTACAAGTGATAAGGTGGTTTCCAGTGGACACTTTCACAGGCAGTAGGTCTCCTAGAAAACATATGGGCCAATATGCCCAAAAAACAAAAAAATTAAGTCTGGAGAGAAAGACATTTACCTCCAAGAATTGTGGAATCAGATACATAGAATGCCCACAAGGTATTTGAAAGACGTATCTTACAGAAGTGCCATAAATCTGAACTGAAAGGTACTAATGCTGTTTTAAAATTTTTTTTTCAACGTTTATTTATTTTTGGGACAGAGAGAGACAGAGCATGAACGGGGGAGGGGCAGAGAGAGAGGGAGACACAGAATCGGAAACAGACTCCAGGCTCTGAGCCATCAGCCCAGAGCCTGACGCGGGGCTCAAACTCACGGACCGCGAGATAGTGACCTGGCTGAAGTCGGACGCTTAACCGACTGCGCCACCCAGGCGCCCCACTAATGCTGTTTTAAATCATAAAAAAAAAATGTTTCTGGGCTCCCAAGTTGCTGCACAAAGAAACAGTCTTAGAAAGGGAAAGATGCTTCATTGCGAAAAAAAAATTCATTTTACGATGCTGTCTTCAAATATGATGAAAGAGGATGAAAAACACGTGAAGCAGCTCTGAACACACTGAGCTCAGGCCAGGAACAGACCTCCCCTTGGCCTATTCACAGACGGTGAGAATAAATGATTGTTCTAAGCCACTTAATATTGGGATGGTTTGTTACAGTCAGCAACAGCTGGCTGACACAAAGCCCTTTGTATATGCTCACAAAACAATGTGAGACTCCATCCCTACTTAATTTTTTAATTTTTAATTTTCTTTTTTTAATGTTTATTTATTTTTGAGAGAGAGACAGAGAGACAGAGAGTGAGCAGGGAAGGGGCAGAGGGAGGGAGACATAGAATCCGAAATGGGCTCCAGGCTCTGAGCTGTCAGCATGGACCCCGATGCAGGACTCAAACTCAGGAACCGTAAGGTCATGACCTGAGCCAAAGTCGGCCGCTTAACCAGCTGAGCCACTCAGGCACCCCTCCATCCCTACTTTAAAGGAAATTTAAAGGTGGTAAAAATAACAGACGCCTCCAAGAACAGCATATCTTCTTGTTCTAATTGCAAGATGAATATTTAATACATATTCATTGACTTGGTCTATAGCTTAAGGTTGCTAAGCTATATTTTGGAATATGGGACAGATATGCTCCGTATCTTAATATTATTGTAATATCTGGGGAATGTGGCCCATTCCTTGTATGATTGATGCTAAAAAGTAAGGTGGAAATTAGAAGTAGTAAAGCATATGTGATATAAATCAAAATATTCTGCTGTAGTCAATCACATGGCAAATAGCTTATAATCTTGATATGATATTTGGTTATGTTTTCACATTAGAAAGAATGCCTCAATAAGGTTTAGAGCTCCAAATATTATGAAAATGTCAAGGTTACAAATAGACTCAAAGTAATTATAAATTATAGAATTTTAGTATATAAAGTGAAAAGCAAAATAAACACATAATTAGATGATTGAGCAAAATGCTTTTGCTATGTTTTAGAAAATAGGTTTTACATGTGAGTAATAAAAACTAATAAAAACTACTAATTATTATTTTATTATTTTAATTAATGTTTATGGTTTAATTTATTTCAACTACTTTAAAATAATGCTTTCTGTTTTATATTTCCAGAAATTGCATCTCTATAGTTTTCAAAGCAGAACTATTTCATAGCAGCATTAAAGACAAAAAAGTTGACATGCAAAAAAACGAATGAATGAAGTTAATTTTTCACTTATCAAAAAAGAATTTCCCACTATTCCAGTTATAATACACATTGAGTAATCAGTCAAAGCCATTTTTTGAGTGCTTACTTGGGGCAAAGCACAGGGGGATTATATAAATGTTTCCTTATCCTTTTAAATGTCATTTAAATAAAAGAAGCAGAGAGAAAAAGAAGCGAAAAGTTGAAATCCCAAATATTAGAAATGTATTGTATAAATATAAATTTCATTTGTAAAAACTCACTAAAACATCTGAAGAATAATTGGAGTGAATAGAATTCAAGGAAACTTCCTGAGGTTCTCAGAAAATAACTCTGGTTTATAAAAGTAAATGCATCGCTGATTAATGCCATTCACTCTTTTCTTAAATACGTAACATACAATCACCTCCATTTCCAGAAAGTACATTTTAACTTCAGTCTCTAACAACAGAACTCAGTGACTGTATAATTATGTGATTCAATCAGGGAATAACCTTCTTACCAACTTTCTTATTAATTCACTTCTGCTTCACAATCGGAGAAGCCATCAACCTTCCTATGAGAGCGGCTCTGTCTCAGAATAGTGAGAACTTTACCCTGAGAATTGACACCTAGGCTACACTGGTCTAGAGTTATTGTCTGGAGACACTTGCATCATTACCACTCATGTATCTGTTCATTGCGTAAACCTTCACTTTGGCAATGAGGAGGCTAAAAATAGCCAAACATCCACAAAAATGTTGTTCCGACTTCATACTCCACTAGTCATCAAGTAAAATGATCTTGTCATCACTCTGTTGAAAATAAAAAGGGAAACACTATTTAGATTTAACATGCCCAAGCTCCACTTTGCCTCCTCTGCTCTCACCTCCCACCTACTCTTCCTCTGATTTTTTTTTTTTTTCTCTTGGTAAATGTCATCACGATCTAACGCACTGCCTAAGCTGAGTACATCACAGTCATCTTTGCTTTTCTGTCATATATCCGGGTTCAGATAACTTACAAATTATCTTTCTCTGTATTTTTAACTTTCATTTCCACTGTGCCTGGCCTATCATATGAATTCAATAAATGATAACTGTTACTGCACACTCCTCAGCAAGGCCCTTTGCTGCAGTCTACTTTCCTAATCTCATCTTTAGCTGTATCTTCTCATGCTCACTGGACTGTACAGTGTTTCCTAAACATGCACTTTCAGACAGTGATTTTGCACAGGCTAGGAGCTCTGTTTGGGCTGTCTTCACCCAGTTTTTCTACCAGGTGAACTGCTACTCAATATCAAATTCGCAGCCTACATGAGAATTAATGACATTTAATTAATGACATTCCCTGACTTTTAATGAACTCCCTGATTATGTTCCTATCAAGTTTTCTATCCACTTTTATTTATTTATTTATTTATTTATTTATTTATTCATTCAATTTTAGAGGAAGAGAAAAACAGAGAGAGAGAGAGAGGGAGAGAGAGAGAGAGAGGTAGCATATGAATTGGGAAAGGGGCAGAGGGAGAGAGAGAGAGAATCTTAAGCAAGATCCATGCCGGGCATGGAGCCTGACATGGGGCTCTAACTCACAACTGTGAGATTATGACCTGAGCCAAAATCAAGAGTTGGACACTAACCGACGGAACATCCCCAAGTTTTCTGTCCATTTTTACTATGTCACTTGTCACTATGCATTTTACATGTTTACTCTTGTTTCCTATGATTGCATCCTGAGAGTAGGAGTCGTGTGTGATTTATTTTTGAATTTCCAGAGAATACCAGAGTGCTTCAAATAGTACAGGTGCTCAATAAGCTGTTGATAGTTTTCTGTCCTCTATGCAAACATTAAAGATCTCATGATTTATAAAAGACTTGAATGTAATAACAGTGTCTGTGCCATGCCAGGTGAAGAAGTAATCGTCATTTGGAACCACAGATGATAGAAATTTTCATTAGGCCACTTAAAGTGCTATAGATGCAGATAAGTCTGCCAAATCTATCATATAAAAATACAGCACCTGCAGTTAAATTTGAGATCAGAGAGACAATAAGTAATTTTTAGTATAAGTGGGTCTCAAATATTGCATGGGACATACTTACACTAAAAATTTGTTTAGTCTCTGTCTGATCTTCAAATTCACCTGGGCATCCTGTTTTTATCAGGCAATCTTACAGGTCAAAGGGAAGTAGAAATTGTACAATGGACGATAAGCAGTAATTACGGTAACTATAAACCCTGGTTTGCCCTCAGGAGGACTGGTTTACATTTACTGTCTTCATTAACTTTCTCACTTCATGATCATTCCCATTTAGACCCTCAAATATGACTACATTTGGATGTGGATTATATGATCACAGCATGTCAGTAGTGGCTCAAATCATTATTTAGCAGAGATGACAAGTATAATATTGCGATTAGTTCTAGCAATACACTGTTAAAATTATTACAAACCCAAACGTTCAACTTTGACAGCAGAGGAATGCAGTTGGAAGAGTGACATTTCTGGACAGGGTGAAAAATGGTGGATGGAATTGGAGACGCTCATTCAGCTGATGTGGGAAACAGAGGGTAAGTACTGTCGTGTATATTACAATGTTGAACAGGGTGTAAATAAATGTATTGGATGTCACTTTAGTGAGGGCGGGAATAGTAGCAAATTTAGAAGGCAGGACCGTTAGGACCCTAACTACCTGACCTTTTCAACCTTTCTAGTTTCCCCTTGCAGCATTTTCCCTCTTGTGCAATCTGGGACAAATCACTTACTTTGTCCCTCTTTTGGTTTGCTGAATGCAACTGTCTGCCTCCCTCTTCAGAACCTGCACATGTGGTGTTTGGTGTTCCTTACTCTGACCAGTCTTTCCTCCCCTCCTTTCCTCTGGGCACCCTCCATTACTGTCCCCCCAACTTCCATTTAATTCCCCTTTCATGCTATAGTACTTTTTAAAAAATTTATTTGTTTTGAGAGAGAGAGAGAGAGAGAGAGAGAAAGAGAGGGAGGGACAGTGAGAGAGGGAGAGAAAGAACCCCAAGGAGGCTCCGTGCTGTCAGCACAGAGCCTGACTTGGGGCTTGATCCCACAAACCGTGAGATCATGACCTGAGCTGAAATCAAGAGTCAGATGCTTAAGCAACTGAGCCACCCATGCACCCCACATGGGTGTCTGCGTGTGTTTGCATGTGGGTGAGCCCCTGGAGGATATCAGGTTTCCCAACTAAACATTAACTTTATTTCCCTTCTCTAATATTTATCTCCATTTATAATAATGTATTTGTGCTGTTATTTGGTTATTCTATGTCTTGTCTATTGCACTTTCTATGATTTCAATGTATTCAACACATCTAGCATTAAATAAATACTCGTAGCAAGTATGTGTGACTATAGGGAAAGAGTTTAATAGAAGTAAAATTTAATAAAGACTCCAGCTGTCCAGATGCAGAATGGGCTGTCTTTAAATTACTGAGCTTGTGATCACTTGACATTTTTAACCAAAGGATGAATGACCATCTGTCAGTGACAAGGATGTTCCAGAAGGTTTATACAAAAAATGGAGTGGGAAGTTGATGGCCCCTAAAGTCTTTTCTGACCTTTATATTCTGTGACTTACAAATGAACTTTACAATACAACTTGCTTATAATATAGAACTGCCAGCATTTTTCAATCTTAATTATCCTGAAATACGAATAGAATGAGACCCACTGATTATTGAACATTGAATTTCTGATAAATATTGATTAAGTCAGTGAGATTGAGAGATGGTTTTCTTTATTTTTTTTTTTTTCTTTTTCATGGAAGAATTTGAAGGCACACTTTAATTCATGGAGGTGCCAAGTGGAAGTTTGCGGTAGATTGAGATTTAGAATCAAGATTCAAGAACTCTCCTTTGCATATCGGATAGTGGGTTTCTGAATTCTTTAATCTTTTAAAGCCTAAGGAAAAGAAGCCTAAGGAAAATAATGTGAAAGCATTCTCAATTTCCTAAGGTAAAGTAACCTCTACATCCAGCCAGGATGGGGCTTGAACTTAAAACCCCAAGCTCAAGAGTTGCATGCTCTACCGACTGAGCCAGCCAGACACCCCTAGCAAATGCTTTTTAAATATTAGTGCATTAAGCCCTGATAAGAAAGAACCCTCCAATAGAAACGCTTTTAAATTTTAAATTTACAGAAGAGAAAACTAAGATAAATAGGTATTTCAGATAAATAGATGTTAAGTCAGTTGACTGAGGCCATAGGTTGTAAGTAGTGAAACTAAGATTTGAACCAAGTCTGGTTGCAGCTTGATACTGTTAATCATTGTGTGATGGCAACTGCAGTTGTAACAGTACAGGAGGATAAGAGTGAAAGTATCTTGCCCCATTCCTTCCTCATGTCTTTTACCACTTCTTAGAGGCAAGCATACTTAGCCTTTGGTGTTCTAACTATGTCTGGTAGATATCACCATAACTTTAAGCACCTTTAAATGCCTTTATTTACCTTTTTTTTTTTTTTTTATGTGTGCATTGAACACACTACTTGTAATTCTTTTTCAACCTCCATCCCCATATTTTTGTTACTTTGTTCTGGTTATTTTAGTTCTTGCCCTTGATCGTTTAGAAAATATACTTAAATATCAAAATTTGATCCATCAACTTGAGATACTTTTAATCTAGATAACCCTTCTCTTTTCTCCTCCTCTTTGTGAGCCAGGACATTATATTATCAAAATTTACATAAATTCCATTTTTAAAAGGAAACATAGTTGCTTTAAAAGCTAAAAACCATTTAAAAATAATTGTCAAATCATGTTTATATAATCATTATTTAATTTAGAACCAAATACTGTGAAAAACCTATAATCCAATGCCATTAAAATCTGAGATAATTTTAACTTCTTTCCTTAAAATTGTTCAAAATTATGCTACATTTTTCTTTGCTTAAATGAAGACCAATGCCTTTATCATACAGCTCTAAGGATTTTCTGTATTTTATTTACTTTATTAAAGAGATATTATAATGGCCCCCTGATTCATTGGTCATATATGTCAAATATTAGATTCAATTTTATAAGTAATCATTGCAACAGAGTTTATACCATTGTTATTTCCTACAACAATATCAGTATTTATACACATAAATATACATAAATGAATCACTCTTTATACTTAAAGATTTTTACAGATAAGCATAATTATATATTTGTATAATAGGAAAAATTATATAATACTATTATATATGTAAACATAAATTATATCAGTGTGAAATTTGTCAGTATTATATAACATGTGGTCTTAGTTCTTTAGTTAATAGGAACCATTGATATGCCTATGATAATTCTTTAGTCCCCAAGGAATATAAAATAATTATACCAAGAACCCTATTGAAACAATTTTAACACTGAGTTACCCTTTCCTCACTAGGTCAGCTAGTCCTCTCGACAAAACCAGTAATTCTGAGACTTTTATTTTTTTTAAGATTTTTTTTTTTTTGAGAGGGGGTAGGGGCAGAGAGAGAGAGGGAGAGAGAATCTCAAAAAGGCTCCGCATTCAGTGCAGAGCCTGTAGTGGACCTCAATTCCATGACCCTGGGATCATGACCTGAGCTGAAATCAAGAGTCAGACACTCAACCAGCTGTCACCCAGGCATCCCAGTAATTCTGAGACTTTTAAACAAACCCAGTTCACTTTGTCCAGTACATGAAGATATTATGGTTGCTTACTGTGGTTCTCATTTAAATTTTCAAGGGAACTTTTTAGTGTATTCTCATCATTAGATGCAAGTTTTTTTATCCGCTTCTTATAATGGTGTTGAAAAAGATAGTAAATATTCTGAATGGCCTAGTTGCTGAGATTTGTTAAAGGAACATGGACATCCCTCACTCACAAGTTTATATCTTTCCTATCCCACCTAACGGGAGGATCCAGGAGAAAAAGAAAAGGGGAAAGACACATAATTAGTAGGATGGCAATAATCTAAGGAAAGCAACGGAAAATGATGTCTCCTGTACTAATGTAAATCTATTAAGAGCATACATATTTTATTCATATGGACAATTATATTTCCCTGGATATTTTGCTATTGAAGTTACTCAACATCTAATTTTTTTAACATAATTGTCTCCATCCCATTTGAAATATTCAGATTTGGCCAAATATACCATAATAACATTAAACATGCATGTAATATTAATACTAAAATTTTAAATCTTAAAACAATCAATATATTCCTGTGAAAATTTTGGTCCAAATAATTTAAAAGTGACTTAGTATAAAACATAAGATTGTATGATAGAACGGAACATTCTATCAAAGGCTTTAAAATAATAAAATGGTAAGTAAAGTTTGCGTTAGAGGTAAACATGAAGATATTCTTATATAATTACTGTGGGCATAATCATGCGAAAAATAATGAATGTCTACAAATGGAAAACATCAACATTCACTGAGTAATCAGAAAGTATTCACATCCATATATTTTCTTGGGAAATACCGAAATAAACATCTACACTGCATATAGAGTAACTGCATACACTGCACACACAATATTGTCTAATATTTTATTATCAGTATATTAATCACTGGCCAAGCTGCCATTGCTTGCAGACATAAATTACTTGTATAAAGTTTATGCAAAATAGTGATCTCCTTCATCAAGGCTTGGATCAATGTTTCTAGAGACAAGTGTGCTAAGGTGATAACTATTACCCCATTCACAATTCCAATCACCTGTACATCCATAACTTTACCCCAAACTGATGGTGTTTAGCATGATGGACATTTGGGGGTTTTACTAAAGTGTTAACTCAATATATGGAGTGGGAATAGAAAACAGTAAGGTTTTAACCATTGATTAAACCTTAAATAAATTCCTCAAATTTTTATGGGAGGATGCCATTGACTTCAGTAACTATTCTGGAAAAAGGCAAGGATATGCAAACACTTATATGAAGAGAAATGAGAGCAACCAAGTTTTATGTATGTTTACTTTGTTAAGAAATAGAGAAAATGTTAGATATATTCTCACGTTGGAAGGAAGTGATTATTTTCAGCTGTGGCCCTGAAAATGTATTTTCCTATGATTTTAACCTATTATTCTAAAAACTGTCTTGTTTGACAATATCTATCAAACATTTATTGCCAGATAGAATGACAACAGCATGAGGGTGAAACATACCTGCATCGAACATAGTAACTGTTAGATAGCATTAAAGCCCCCATAGAAAAATAGTCTACAAAATCTTTTATATAACACTTTCTTTTGAGTTGAGTTAATCTTAAAGTAGCTAGAATGTTTAAGAACAAGAAAAGGTAAAAAGGTGTTATTCATAAAGGAAATAAGCACAATTAAATATAATCAATTTGAAAAGAAGGCAAATATATATACTTAAGGAGGAATGAAATATAAATAGGCTCATTTATTGGAATAAGATGGGAATCATGATTTCCCTGAATCTAAGAAAATGTTTATTGGGTTAAGGACAATTATGAAAGGGGAAGTCAGTCTCAGGCAAAGAGCAAAGAAACGAATATTGCAGTGCTTATTTTAAATACGAATCTTACAGAGGGGGTGGATAATCACACAAATCAGTGCTATATTGTCTTCTTACTTTGCTCTTGGTCTTTTGCTACTAGCATCTATTGTCACAGGGAAGTTAATGTTATTTATGTTTGAGAATACATTTCTTCTATTTAAAAGTCCTCAGTGGTTCCTTACTGCTTACAAAATAAGCCTGAAACTACAGAACAAGGCAATTGTAAATGTGACTCCGGTTTTCTTTTCAATTTCATGCTCTCTGTATCACCAATAAGTCCAATATTGGGGGTGCCAGACCACCCAGGTTCTTTGAACTGAGTGCCATTTGCCAGAACAACAGGCATTTGTATTCACACTCTCCCTTGACTTCAGCCTTCAAGGCTCTCAGAACAAATGCCACTAACGTCTGCCTCTTTCTTAGATGAAGCAATCACTAGAATAATACAATGTATTTGTTTTGAAGATATATCTGTATCTGTTAATGTATTTAATCTGTAAGGTCCTAGAGGCCTTACATGCTGCTTTATTCATCTTCATAACTATGTTTTTCAGGCTCAGTAGAAATTCGATAAATTCTTTTCTAAATGAAGGCTGATGTTATAAGCTATTTCTTTATTACTCTCTCTCCAAACAGACCAATTTGTGTGTGTGTGTGTCTTTTTAATAGTGTGCTTAGATTTTTATGACCATACATTAGCAGACTAAAGGATTTTAATAAAGATCTATTAACGTGCAACTTAAAAGAAAAATCAAGGTTGTGTATCCAACTAGGTTTTCTTTTTAAAGGAATGGCTTTCAAATTTTGTGATTTAAGGTTAAGATATCAGAGACATAAGAGAGTTGATACCCTCATTTTTCTCTTGTGTGTTCCAATATATTTATTTGCTTGATAAGTATTAGAGATATTCTTTGTCCAATTACATGTTTTATTTCCAATTGAATATACATTTCCAAAAGTTTAAGATGTTTTCCAAATATGGGACTAAAGTTTTTACAAACTCACATAATTGAATGTGAGGAAATCAGGGAAGTTCTTAGGCATACACACTTAAACACATAAACAGGTACACATAAAATTTGTTTTTAGATTGTTAGCATATTAGGAACCCAAAAACACCAATAATATGAATAAGATATAGCAGTTTGTTAAGGTGAATATTCAAACATATATAATTATAAGAATACGGTAAAACCTTGGTTTGTGAGCATGATTCATACTGGAAACATGCTTGTAATCCAAAGCACTTGTATATCAAATTGAATTTCAAGAACCATTGGCTCAGTTGTGATCACGTGATGTTTGGCATCATGTACTACTCCTATTGCAAGACATCACTCATTTGTCAAGTTAAAATTTATTATAAATGTTTGCTTGTCTTGTGGAACACTCGCAGAACAAGTTACTCGCAATCCAAGGTTTTACTGTAATTCATGTAGTTTATGTTATATTACAAATTAATTTTCCCCTCTAAGTTTTCTTTTTTACATGTATAATGGATACTCATGTCCTTATAAGTTGTGAGTTGTGTGTGTGTATACATATGTATACATGTGTGTGTGTGTATAATTAATCATCACGCAAGTTGTATACATACATTGTTATTCAGCACCCAATCACCCATGACATTATGTCAGATTTCTGATGAAAGAAAATTATATTTTCAGTATATTTTCAGGAAATATTTTATAAAGAGTGATTTTATATCTACAGCCTTGCCTCTAATCACAGATTTATTTTGCTCATGCTCATAATTTTTGAACAATAATTTTAGAGCAACATCTATATGTCATGTCATTTGTATATACTTAACAGAGTCTGTGATTAAAATTACAACAATATATTCTGCTTAACATTAAAACAGTGTAGTTCTTAAGGAGTTATTGGCAAGAATAGAGCTTGGAGTGAATGCTCATTCAAAGAAAAAAGCTTTCTTCTCTTCCATTTTTCTTTTCTGTCTCTTTAAGTTTTGGTAGATTTGGGGTGTCCATGCTATAATTTAGCATCTTCCTTTTTTTTCACATTATTTTCCAGTGAACCTACCAACTGTCTGCCTGCTGTCTTATTTTGTTGTAATTTATTTTTCTTAAAACACAAACCAAACCATGTGACCCCGCTGTTTAGAGTCCCTCAGTAGTTCCTCAGGGCTAACTGGGATAAAAGACTCCCTTCAGTCTGGTCCTGCCTGTCTTCTAGCCTGGTCTTTCAACATTTGTTCACCAGATGCTCTGTACTTGGGCTATTTGTGGGTCCTCATTAAGCCATGCAATTTCACCTTTCCAAGCCTTGCCCCTTGTTATCTTAGAAAACTGTTGTGCTCTTCAAGATGTAACTCAAAATGCTGTTACTTGCTTTCTTCCTCTGTCCTATACGTATCTGTATGTGTAGCCCAGTTGCCATCAATCTATCTTTATTTTATTAGTGGTGTATATATCTGACCCATACTTGACTGGGAATGCCTCTACATCTTTGCATCTCCTTAGAACAATACTGTACTTAGTGTAAAAAGATAGAGTGACTGACATTGGGGTAAATTAACTAAGTATTTATCTCACAAAACAATTGCCACTGCTAAGTTTGGACACGATTAATTTAGAATATAGGATGTTTGCTTCTACCTCTTTTTCATCACCTACATGTAGGAAGACTTTCTTTACACTGGATCTATCGCCTCATATTTGTTTGCAAGCTTCTAAATTTTCAAATATGTAAATATTCCTCCCACTTTGCTGACAATTATGTATTTAAACTCAAATTCAGTGAGTCAGAAGCAATAGAATGATATTATCATAAATATGTATACATAATATATGTTATATAAAACTTGTATAGGTTATATACACATAAATATTATGTATATATGATATGTAACACATACCACACACATATACAACATACACATATCACATCACATGAAACCATATGTGTGTGTTATATAAATTATTGTATATATATTTACATACACTTATCTTTCCAATAAATTTATGAGGACTAGATATATTCAAATTAAAAAGCTATGAAAATATCTAGGATATAATAGCATGGACTATAAATGTGGAAATTGACAAGCTAATTGAACCATAACAGAGGCAGTGCTTAATATATTGTAAAAATAGAAACATACATGTATATATATAATTTGTCATAAATATACCTAATACTTTTTCCATTATTTCTGCATGTTAAAATCCACCATATTGTTAAAATGTTACTAAGTTCTTAAGGATGTTTATACTATAGTTTGTAACTATTGTCTGCATGTATGATACTGCCTCTTAAATTATCGTGATCCAAACATTTCTCTTCAGTGTCTGGATATTATTCTTAGATTCACATTTTGAAAGTCAATGTAAATAACGTCTGTTTTGACCAATAGCATAAAGTTGCTTTGAGCTACTTACACAAAACGCTTTCAATATTATTTAAACCAGTGGTTTCTAAGCAGGGGTGATTTCACTCTCAAGCAGACACAGAAAGATGTCGATTTTGATTGCCACAACTTGGGGAGGGGGTGCTACTGACATCGAGCGGGCTGAGGCCAAGGGTGCTGTTCTGTTAAACATTCTACAAGGAACACTTGACCCAAAATGTCCCCACATTTGATCCAAAATGTTGCTGTTGCCAAGGTTGAGAAACCGTGGTTTAAGCAAGTTGTGTTCAGTCCCTACATTTGGAGAATCAATGAAGACTATGAAAAGAAGTAGCCCAAATGCCCATGTGACCTAAGTAGCCTTCAGTAGAATCCAGTTCTGTTATTATTTTGTATTTCAAAATAATTTTTTAAAAACTTTCAAGGCCTCCACCCAAGTAATGCTATTTTCCGTTTCTTTCTGAATTTGTTGATTTGGGGCCCATAATCATATCTTAATAATTCTTTACACTGGGGTCAATTCTTTTTGTTCAGATCCATGACAGATGCATCATGTAATAAATCACACATGCCTGTGTTCAGCGAGACAGGTTTCCACAGAAACCTGTTGTAATCCACTATTTCCTGAAAGACATCTTGTATAAAGGGTAGACTAGAACCAGGGAGCTAATCTAGTCCCTCTGGCCTGTCTAGGCAACAGCCTAACTAAATTATGCCATGTAGATGAAGTAAATAAATAAATAAATAAGCAAGCAAGCTATCCTTAGGAAAAAAACATTTCCTACTTTCTTTAGCATCCAGTTCAACTCAGTTGAAATGATTGAGGCAGTGTGTAAGTGCGAAAGAAACTAGGAACACTGACATCCTTAATTTATTCTCAAAATAAGATGTGGGATAAAAGGTACTAAACTAAATGATTTGTTGCCATGACACCAAAGTATTAGGAGTAAACTCTGAAAAAGTTGCTCTGTTAAAGTCCATTGCAAATTATGTTCCATTTGGAGTTAAAAATATGTTCTGAGTCTCACTCTCAGTATACTTGTAATTAGCTTTTTAATCAGTTTATTAAATGTGACTCCTAGTAACATTTGTAATTCCATTTTAGATCTATTTCTGTGAAGAATTTCACATAAAGTCCCATTTATATATGTGAGTGTGTGTGTATCTTGGACTGTGCATATATATGGTACATGTATGTGTGATATATATTTGATATGTATGTGTGTGGATATATATACTTAAAATTGCTGTAAATATAAATACTTACAAATATAAACTTTCATCCCCCTGAAGAATAACTGTACAATGAGGGATGCTGAACACTTGTGTTATAGTTATTTATTCCTTTACGGAAAACCATATACTGAATTAGCTGGGAGGTAGCTTTGTGGTACATATTAAGTCACACTTTTGTTTGTTAATTCATACATTTTAACTAAAAATGAAGCCACAAAAGGTATTTTAATACAGTATTATAAAAACCCTAATCTTCATTGAACGAGGGATAGTTTTATTTCAGTGAAAACAAATATTTTAATCCATATTACCTGCCTTCAAGGAAGATATAATTTGTTGCAGTATATTGTCAACAAACTATTTTAAGACAAGTCAGAATAAAGAATATCTTACAATAGAGTTAGAAGTAAAATGCAATAAGATGGAGTAATTGTATCTGATTGGGTTTAAAACATTATTAAGAAGATGACTTTTGAGCTAGGTTTTGAAGAATTAGGAAGATTTCCATAAATAAAGGAAGATTTCCATAAATTTATTCCATAAATAAATATCCTATAAAGGATAAAGGTATCAAGATGCAGTTTCAGGCAACACATCCCTTCTTACAGTCAATTAAATTTAGCTTCTGATTTAATGAATTTTGTTCTCTATAAACTTTCAATAAAAATGTGAGATCATAGTTTACCACAGTCTGATCCTAATACATGAGGCTAAGTTCAGATAAATTGTCCTAGCCTCTGTACTTTAATTTTTAGAATACGTACCATTTGTCACCTAAGTTAGCTCATAGTAAAATAGTAATAAATTATAATAATTTCTAAAAGTAGACACTTTGACTTTAGTTTCCCATGACAAAAGCATGTATTTTGTGTTGTAGTGCGGTTAGTAAATTTATTTCTCTTTGTTTTATTATGCTCTCTAAGCACACAGAAAAGAGTCTCTATAGTTTTTTTCAGTTTACATATGATATAGCAGGCAAAGTAAGGGTGGAGTGGTCAGTAGAAGTGAGATCATGCAAGGTTGTACAATTAAGTTAAAAAAATCTAAAGTTAATGCTAAGAGTGGGTGACTTTACATCCCACAAAAGATAACAGATGACATTTGACTGCTTCTACTAGTCCTTACTAAGCTGTGTACTAATTTATGTGACCCTCCCAGGTAACAAAAATGTTTTAATCCAATTATGCACTAACCAATGTCTACTGTTGAGCATTCTATCCCCCAGAGGATGGACAAAGGGAATAACTCTCCTTATATTTCCTGTTAACACCTCTCCTAGTATGCTAGGAACCAGAGGAATCCGGTTCCTCTGCCAGGTAACATAACCTTTTCTGCTAAGTGTCAGGAAATATTCCAGCCTAACCACCTGCAAAATTGTAATGAAGGTAGAGAATAGTATTATAATTGAATATACTTGATACTTTATTCTCATTTATTGCTCTTTTTCCTCCACTTAGAGCACCCACTGTTTCTTTCTGATTCCCTTCCACCTCACTGACCACACCATCTCTGTAATTGTGGCTGGCTGCTTCCTTTCCCCCTTCCTGAATGGTATTCATGTCCTGTGGCTATAGATACCATCTCATTACAAGATACTCTGTATCCCCATGGCTTTAAATAAATTCTATATGGTGATGACTTCCAAATGTATAGCCCAAGTTTCTGCCACCTCTCTTCACCACATACTATTTTTTCAAGTTTGGACTCCTATAGTCTACTTCTTCCTTAGTGTCACTGTGATAATGATACCGCATACCTAGTAGGCATCTTAGTTGAATATATCCAATACCTAACTCTTGATTCTACTGCCCCCCGCCCCCCCCCCCCCGCCTGCAGTTTTCCCAATACCAGTATAACACCATCATTTGCCAGTAGCTCAGGCCAACACACTGACAGCGTTCTTGATTTGCCTCTTTTCTTCTCAACCCACAGTGAACTGATTGCCCTTTCCTATGGCCTCGACAGTCAGACTATGGTTTCAGTCTCACTGATACCATTTCTGCTAGTACAGCCTTAATGCTTCATCTCTTTCAAGGAATTGGAAATAGTCTTCTAACGGGTATCTCCTCATCCTCCTTCTACCTCCTCCTGCCACTGTAACCCAGTTCATTTCCTCTTCAGGGTCTCTGAACTAGCTGGTCTATCTGCAAAATAGTTTTCTCTTTTACATCTTTGCATGGCTCGTACCCTCATTTATTTCAAGTCTCTGCTCAAATGAGACCACTTCAGAAAGAGCTGGAATGATTGCCCTTTGTGAACTATCTTCCACCCTAATTACTTTTTTATGTGCTGTCTTTGCTTCATTTGTCATCAGAGTATTGACATTTTATTATGTATTTCTTTATATTTTTATTTGTTTGTCATCTGCCTCCTTCACTATTATTGAAGTGTTATGAAGGCAGGGATTTTTCCTGTTCCACTTCTATAGCCTAAGAACTTAAAATACTACCTATTAATATTCAGAATTATTTGTTTAGTGAATGAATGGGACATTCAAGGGATTTAGAAAGTCAATTATTTTATGTTTGACATGACTCTGCCTTAAATCTTTACAATTCCATTGGAAGGAATATAGGCAAAATATTTAAGGATCAAGGAAGGCAGAACATAACAGCATTCTCTGATTAGTTCCACTAATGATCTTACACATTTGCCTGTGAAAAGCCTGCTTCTAAGTGAACATTCATGTTTTATCTGTTGCCCTTATGTTTGTATTAATAGCCTTTAAAGAGTGCAACCAGACTGCCTTCTTCCTAAGAGTTTTATTTCCTCATGCTGAATGTAGGACTTTTATATTTAGAAGCACAAACTCTTCCCTAATTATATACAACCTACTGTTCTAAATTTTGCATGCCACTTTGCAGTTTAGTGCTATGCGATTTACTTGCTACCAATTTTGGTGTCAGAAATTTGACATTTAGATTGCTTTTGAAAAGTAATGGTAAAGTGGATTTAGTACTGAATGAGACTTAGCATCTGCTTTCTTGGCTTCTTTTTAATTGTTTTTTTTTTTTCTTTCACTTACGTGTAATGATCCACCCACAATGTCATGATAATAGGTCAAATACTCATCATGACTTATAAATTAAGACAAAATACTTTTAACCCTCAGTCAGCTAATTTTGCTGAGATATTTTTCTCAGAAAACAGAGGAATAGAATACAACTTGTATAATTTGCTAAACACCCACACATTAATTCATATTTATTAAATATATTATAATTTATAGAAAGAACCTAGCAGAAGAAACCAACGTGTATTATGGAATTCTGCCATTAGCCAGATTCATATCATGGTTTTGTGGTTTGGAATTTTAGCTAACAAATGAATTATTCCTAACTATTGAAGAGCATCACTTATATTTGTAGTCATATGTTAGGTCTCTATCTCTCTCTTCTATCTGTCTATCTATCTATCATCTATCTCTATAAATATACATATACATATAGGTATACACATACATATACATATGTGTGATATATAGAATTGTGTGTGTGAATGTAAATATGTATAAATATTCAACCAACAAAACAGTCATTAAAATTCATAGCTCTTAAAGTCAACAAAAATTCAAATCCTTCCTGTTTTGCTTAATGCCTGTTCAATTCACTAATTCATAAAATCAGGTTTGTGGGCATTATGTTAAAATAGTGCAAAGCCTCTATGGTAAAATATGGTAATACCTTTTAATAGGACATAAATAACAGTATTATTCAAAATTTCCCTTAGGGTGTTGCCTAATTTTAGTTAGACCATGAGGCAGCTTGAAAAAGGGCAAACTCATTAAAGGATTTCATTGTGAGTATTTTTTTAACCTGTAAAATAAGATTGAAATTACTTTATTTACAGTTTTGCCTCTGAGCTATTTTTTTCCTTCATTGTAAAAGAGAGCAGCTGGTGGTATTCCCAAATGTTAGCCTAACTTGAAACATTCTCACACTCCTTTTTGCTTGTTTGATATTATCTTTAGATATCACAGCTACATAGTAAGACTGTCCTTTGGCATTTGAAAATTAAAGATGAGAATGGCTCAAATACTTACACATTTTAGAATATGGGCAAGTGAAATTTCCCTTGCAAAAAGTCATGTTTGATATTTTTCTTATTTTCCACTAATTCCATGATTTATAAGCTAAAACATTTGTTTCCTGTTTACAGACTGTGATCCAGCTTCACAGATTACCACTGTCAATTTCATATTTGATTTAAATGGGCTATATATGTTGTTGCAAATGACATGATCTCATTCTTCTTTATGGCCAAGTAGTATTCCATTGTACGTATATATATACTGCTCCTCTTTACCCCTTCATCTGTCAATGGACCTGGGTTGCTTCCATATTATGGCTATTGGAAATAACACTGCAATAAACATAGGGGTACATGTATCTTTTTTGAATTAGTGTCTTCATTTTCTTTGGGTAAATACCCAGTAGTGGAGGTACTGGATCAAAAAAGAATGAGATCTTGCAATATGAAAAAACATGGATGGACCTAGTACTTACGATGGACCTAAGTAAAATAAGTCAGAGAAAGGCAAATACTGTATGATTTCACTTATATGTGGCATTTAAGAAACACAACAAACAAAAGCAGACAAACAAACAAACAAAAAACCAGACTCTTAAATACAGAGAACAAACTGGTGGTTGCCAAAGGGGAGGTAGGCAGAGGAATGTATAATAAAAGTGAAGGGGATTGAGTACACTTACTGAGATGGGCACTAAGTAATGTGTAGAAATGTTGAGTCATTATATTGTACACCTAAAACTAATATAGCACTGTATCCTAATTATACCTCAATTTAAAAAAAAATACAAATAAATAAATAAATGGAAACTATAAGATTTTTTCAAAGTCAATACAAGATTTCAGGTTGTTTTTGTTTTAATTTTTTTTGTACAGAACAAAACGTAATAACCTGATTCTTTCTTCAATAATTTTGTTGCTTGGTACATGTTCTTGTCATAATTTTCAATTATCTCAAATTTTATATCTTTTTTTTTTGAGAGGAGTATCTCTCAGAGCAAATTAGCTCAATTTTTTTTTATTGTGAAAGTTTAGTGATATAATTAATGATAACTGGAAATTATCTTATAAATGTCCAGGTAGAAGCACAAAACTTAGCCATTGAAATTCCATTAATTTTTATGTTATGTGAAATTTTTAAAATGTGAGTAAATCCTGCCTGTGAAAGATAGAACACACTTCTATAGCACACTTACATCTTTTGTTTTCATTGAAATATAGCTGACATAAAGTGTTACGTTAGTCTTAGGTATACAACATAGTATTTGAACAATTCTATACATTACTCAGTGCTCAGCACTGTAAGCATAGCCACCGTCTATAGCTCGCCTGTAACTGGGAACTGTTTCTGGTGTCTGATATTTGGCATGTAAAATGATTATAAAGTGGTGCTCCTCTTATTCCAGATCTTCTTTTATAATATGTTTCCAAAACATATCAAGCAAACATTCAGTAAGTACAATGCAAATAGATTCCTTTCTGGGGCAAAAAAAAAATGTTCAGTTGCTTGATTTAGTTTATTATTTTCCTTAATGATAAATTCTACTGTCATTAATATTTATTCATAATTTTTGACAATTTCCACTGCAGTCCTTCTACCATAGAATATTTCTCAGTGTCTCACGCCTCTTTGGCCAATTCTTACTTCACATAAACTGCTAACCCATATTATCAGTCTAAACCAGAAAGTAGAAAAAGGAAGGAAACTGAATGTGTCATTAATCAACACATTCTGTTTTCGTTACTTTTTTTATCAAAGCCATCTTATGCAAATAATAATTATTACTGAATCTCTATACAAAATGGGAGCTATCCAGATGAAATACAATTTTGTTCTGGCATTAGGTGGGATATTTTTTGTTTTGTTTCCTGTTTTTGTTGTACAAGTGCAGGAAATCCACCTGAAATAGCAATCAAGGACTTATCCTACATAATGGTAATATCTCATGGTTTGTTATGGCTTCAGGCAAGGCTTGGTCCAGTGGATAAAACAATTTCACCAGGGCTCTGTTTGCCTTTCTCCATCTCCTGAATTTGCCTTCATCTGTCATGGCTTCATTTGGTGGCACACTCTCTCTGAAGTGGGGAAATGGCTTATGGGGTCCTTATAGCAGCCCTATGTGCATACACTTCTGTACATGGTTCTTCCTGCTTAAAGTGTAGAAAGAGGGGAAAAATATTCACACAGAAATGATTGGAATTGAATAGTTCAAAAGCCTACTAAGAATTTGAGAAAATTATTTTGGCAAAAAAGCCACGAATTTTGAAGAAAAAGCTTTGATGGTTCAAGCCTAAACTCATATCATGAGCCCCCAAACTTACATGGGAAAGTGAGAACGGCATAGTTCCAAGGACATCACGTTCAACAAAACCCACTTCAAATATTGCAACTGCGAATAATGGATAAAGAAAACTTTCCTAGATAGTGGAACTAGGGGCCTATACATGACCAAAACTTACTCAAGAAGATTCTTCCAGGGGCGTCTGGGTGGCTCAGTCAGTTGAGCGTCCAACTTCGGCTCAGGTCATGATCTTAAAGCTCGTGAATTCAAGCCCTGCATCAGGCTCTGTGCTGACAGCTCCGAGCCTGGAGCCTGCTTCGGATTCTGTGTCTCACTCTCTCTCTGCCCCTTTCCCACTCACGCTCTGTCTCTTTCTCTCAAAAATAAATAAATGTTGAAAAAAAGAATATTCTTACAGAAAACAGAATCACAGTTTAATCAAGGGACTTATTTCATGTCCATGACAATGAATTCTTATATCACCTGCCCATCAGGATTCCAAACTTGCTAAATGGTGCGCCTCTAATTTTCCCTCTACCACGTGGAAGTGTCTATTGCAGTTATCCTGATCCTAGTATACCAGTTAGTAGGTAATTTATCTCTTAGTTCATAGAGCTTGAAAGCATTGAGTTGCTATGAATCAGTTAGGGAAGACTACCCATCTTCCAGAGACTATAAATATTGAGCTGGATTCAGTGAATTTGATGAGACTTTGGATTTTTTTCCCTTGGGGGTAGAATTAGTATGTTCTATATGTGAGAAGAAGAGAGCAATGGGCTATTTGGTGACCACCAAAGCAGACTGGCAAAAAAATGCTGGTATTCACCACCATTGATGTTTTTGTCTTTTCCTAGACACACAGCTAGATCACATTTCCCCACTTATTTCAACTATATGAGTCATATAACTCTTTGCCATTGGAATGTGATGTGTATTATACCCAGGACAAGATAATTGAGAGTGAGTATGCTTTTTTTTGTTTTAATTTTTTTCTTCTTTCTTATCTGCTGGCTATAGGTAACAGGCATTAAAGGGTGCTCTGAGGACCTAAAATATGACAGAAGAAAAGAGCCATGTGTCTCAATTCCATAAAGAAGGGTCCTGGTTACACACATCAAGCCGTGATGTATACAAGAAATACACTTGTATGTGTGTTAAACCACTGCAGTTTGGTGTAGTTTGCTTTTTTGCTTTTCTGATGATTGAGAAATTCAAAAGAAGAGAAATCTAGGTAAGTATACCTAGGTTTCATAAACCTAAGAGAAGAAGTACATGAAATAGAAAACAAAAAGCAATAAAAATGGAATGTATCAACTAAGTCATATTTGTTTCCTTGAAAAGACTGATAAAAAAGAGTCCATTTGGCATTCCTGATAATTAAAGAAAGAGGGAAAGGCAAAGAATAAAAGATAACTACATAATGTGGAGTATTAAAGAGTAATGAAAGGTACATTAGAGAAACTTAAAATATGACCTAAAATTGTATGTCTTATCTGTTGAATCATGAGTTATATTTTCAGTGACAATACGAATGGTCATGATATTAGCCAATTGTTTCTTTTCTTTTCTTTTTTTTTTTTTAATTTTTTTTTCAACGTTTTTTATTTATTTTTGGGACAGAGAGAGACAGAGCATGAACGGGGGAGGGGCAGAGAGAGAGGGAGACACAGAATCAGAAACAGGCTCCAGGCTCTGAGCCATCAGCCCAGAGCCTGACGCGGGGCTCGAACTCACGAACCGCGAGATCGTGACCTGGCTGAAGTCGGACGCTTAACCGACTGCGCCACCCAGGCGCCCTGTTTATTTTATTTTCAAATAGAAAATGTCATAAATACTTTTGCTTCTCTCAGTGAAAAGTATTTTTATGGCTTTGGAAGATGTTCTCCCACAATATAAGGGCATTTTTCTGAAGCACACATTTGAAAGAAAGAAATTTAATATTTTTACAAATATAGTCAGATGTTGTAGCAAATAAACATATTTCTCCATCACTGCCTGTGAATGATTATATTATATCATTCAACAACATATTAAGCCTATAGGATAAGCTTGATGTGTTGTGGGAAAGGGAGATGAAAGATTTTATTACAAACTTTTAAGTAAATAAAAGCAAATTTTATGGTTTTTTCCCCTACTGTTTTCCTTTATTCTTTTCAGAATGATTTCCTGGGGACCAACTATATTCCAGGTGCTTTACTACACATTAGGTTATAATATGAAGAAGATACCTGTGCTTGTGACTTCTACTATTCTCTTCTTCTCAACCCCAAATATGTAGTCTCATGCACGTAGACCGTGATGCAGGCCCAGATCTATCCTTGGCTAGATAAAGGCAATTATTCAGATACACGAATTAGAATTTTGTGACTTTAGAGCATAACTGTTTGAGTGTAAACAGTAGAGTCTAGAATATATTCTTTCATTTCTGTCCTGGATTACCTACCTTAAATGTTCTATTGATTGTGCTTAATCTCTTCTATAGTTTTAATCACTGTGTATCAGACCCCTCTAATGCACCACATCATCAGATCCTCTACATCTTATCTGCTTCCAGGAATTTTTGCCCATTTGTTCCAAGCCAAGTACACAATGTGCTAATGAACTGTTTGAATCCTGACCAGCTTCCATGGGGGAACCATTCCTGAGCTGGTGTATCTCTCACATCCTGCCCCAGAACTTCCTACTAATGATGAGGCTTGAGATGCCAGGGGCACCTTTCACGCACAGCCTGAGAATTCAGTCTGTGGAATGACACTGAAAGCAATGGGATCACTGGATCAATTCTTCTCCCCTGTTGTCTCAGGACTCCCTGAGATGTACTTGGTTGGACCTTTGAGAATGAGCTAGCATTCATGCTTGTTGGCAACCAGTGGTCAGCCCAGTCATAGATGTTTAATTGGTTTGACTGATTGACTTCCCTTTTTTCTCCCTTTCCTTCCCTGAGAATTTAGTTCCTAGTAAAGTAGTAGCATACAAGCCTTTGCCTCAGTATGAGCTTTGTAGGCAATCCAAGAAATTCTTTCTTTCTGCTGATTCTGATACATGGATTTAATCTCTGGAACCTAATAAGTCCCTCCTCGGCCCTTGACCTCATCTGACTCTCATTATAGGTTGAGTTTTCATAAAGTTGTTATGTTTAGGGCCTCTTCTAAAGCCTAGTGCCTAGTATATCCACATGACTTACTGATATATTTTTTTTATTTTTTTTTAATTCTTGAGAGAGAGAGAGAAAGAGAGAGAGCAGGTAAGGGGCAGAGGGGTGGGGGACAGAAAATCTGAAGCTGTCAGTGCAGAGCCAGATGCAGGGCTCAAACTCACAAACCGTGAGATGATGCCCTGAGCCGAAGTCAGACTTAACCGACTGAGCCACCCACATGCCCCTGATACACATTTAAAGTCCCACAAAAACTAGCCCTACTCCAGGCTATTACACTGTCATTTGGCTTTCAACACAGTCCAACTTCTTGAAGATTCTTTACCACTACCTGCCCTTCTTTAGATCCAACTATGATATGTTCCAACACCACCAAACCATTAAAATTGCCCTTATTAATTTCCTCAGTGAGCTCTTTCTCATCACATCCAATGGATACTATTCTGCCCCTTATTTTGCTTTTCTTCCTCACTTTAAAAAACATTGCTAGTCACTCCCTCTTCCAATAAACACTGTCTTCCCTTGTCTTCTCCAAAACCATGCTATCTGGACTTTTCTTACCATTCTTTCCCAGATTTTGTTTTGACTCTTCCCTACATACTAATTACTTTGGGGATCTTAATTTTTCTCTTCTCCATCCATATATGAATCCCATGTGATGTTATATAGCCCCTATAATATTTATTATCTATTTAAAGTTGATTCCCAAATAAATACATAGAGTTTATGTTTCTCTCCTGATTCCTAAATATGTATACCCAACTATTAGCATCTTTACTTGAAAGGTGTCAAATGGAAACACTTTTGAGTATGTGTAAAAGAGAACTTATCCTCTTTGTCCCCAAATCTTTCTTTAGTTTGCTTTCACAGTTGATGGTACTACTCTCCATCCAATTAGCCAACCCAGAAACCTAGGAATTATTCTTGTTAATTTCCTTTTCTCAATACTGTCTCAGATTTGGTCAATCACCAAGTAAACTAACTTTGATTTTCTAAAAGTCTTTCAAATATATTATTTCTATTCTCTTCCAAGTTCAAGTTCCTTGTTATGGCTCACAGAGCCCACCCTTAAACTTCCTCAGTCTCACGTATTGCCACTTCTCCTCGCATACGTGACTCCAGTCATTTAAATATTCTATAAATTCCTTGGACATCCTAAGTGTTGTAGGCCTTTCAAATACTGGTTTTTTTCGAACTGGAATATTTATTCCCTTTCAATCTTTCTCATCCTTCCACCTTGTCTTGTGGAATAGAATGTCAGAAGTTGGGTAGAAGTGTGCCTCTTCACCACCATTCTCTTATTTTTTGTTGTCTTAACCTTGTTGGGCTTAACAATTGAATCTATGGTTAATCAAGTTTGTGGCTTCTCTCATATCAGGATATTTCTTCATGAGAAATTTATTCCCGATATTAACCTCTGCTCTTTATTTCCTTCTCACAAACAACTAAGAGTATTTAATCTTGTTTCCAATGGAGACAACCTAAAATCAGATCCAGTTACTGAATAAGTCTAAAGACTAAAGTTTAAGTTGATGTCTATTCTTTCAGTCCTGTAGTAATGTTACACTGGTATTTTCAATGTAGGAATGAAATAGTACATGCAACAACCACCATATAATGTACATACATAGTAGAGAAGTAAAGTAGAAAGGTAAAAATAAAAATAAAGTATATTATACAGTAAGCTAGGAAAAAAAGAAGCTCCAGTTATATTTCATTTAACAGTCGTAAGTATAGAACTGTGTTTATGGCTTCATTCCTCTGCTATACATATTGGTGTGCCTTTAACATTCAGTTATATTTTCAGTTGGTGTGTTTCTTTTGCAAGCAGGGTAACCTCACACTTTCATCTTTGTGTCATCAAGGTTCATTGGACTCAATGTAATGTTGAAGTTTTTTATTGCACAATTCTAATGATTTATAAAGACTGATCTCTTACAACTTTTTTATTTTAAAAAACAAAGAGGAATTTTGAAATATTTTGTAATATTTGTATTCTAGGAACTGTTTCAGCATCACTCATGGATTATTATCCCATGCTTAAAAATGACCAAAATAATAAGGAAATGGACAAAGAATGGAATCACCCAGAAGGATCATGCAAGGATCATTACTGTTTTATCATCTGTAAGTTTTCTTATTGTATTAACAAAGTATTGCATTACCTTTCACAGAGATACAGATTTCATGTTTGGAAATTTTAAAAATTTTTCAGGTGCCTGGGTGGCTCCATTGGTTGAGCATCCGACTTTGGCTCAGGTCATGATCTTACAGTTTGTGAGTTTGGACCCTGGTTGGGTTCTGAGCTTATCACTCAGAGACTGGAGCCTGTTTCAGATTCTGTGTCTCCCTCTCTCTGCCCTTCCCCTGCTTCTGCTCTGTCTCTCTGTTTCTCTCTGTCTCGGTCTCTCTTTCTCTTTCTCTCTCTCACAAAAATAAGCACTTAAAATTTTTTTAAAAATAAAAACTTTTCTTACTTTTATTAATTTGTTGAGAATTCAAATTTTTCAAAAAAAAATTCTGCTTGTGATGTTAGTGAAAAATACATGACAAAAGAAGACATTTCACAATCCTGAGATAAATGCAGAGACCCATAGGAGCACTCAGATTCTAAGAATGAGGATGATACTGATTGCATTTTAATAGTCTTCATATAATGCTCTCCTAAATTGATTTTCTCAAATGGGTAAAAGGCTGAGGGATTTTTCTTTCTTTAATCTTCTCTGAGAAATAAGAATGCGGGACGGGGGGTGTATACATTTTGAGGAGTGTGGAATATTTTAAATAGCCACTGAGATGAAAGGGAGAGTAAGATCAACCAAAAGCAACACGGGATTGTTCGGTTTTTGTCGCTGATCATCAAAGTGTGAGTAGACCTTCCACCCTGTTGTATGCTTTTTTTTCCTGCAAAAAATACTATTACAATGATGTCTTTATGCTTATTTTATTAATCCTGAGCTCTCAGGTATAGAAAAATGGACTCAGATATCCTCTCCTTACCCATTCTTTACCTCCTCCTAAGAGGAAGCAGGAACATTTGTCTTCTCATTCCCAGAAAAGAAAATCTGTTTAGTTCCAAGAGGAAAGTCTCATTCTAGATTTATAAGGTCCCTCAACCAGGAAGAATAGAGAATTGGGAAGTAGCTTTTGATGATTTCCTCCAATTTTTTAAGGTACTTGAAAGCTCACATACACAAAACTTTAGGTCTCTCAAACTTTGAGGATCCAGCTTTTCCTGTCTCTGTGCTGATAAGAACATGAGGAGTTAAGTTATTTCTGTTACTTAAGTTCTTAGTTCCTTTCCGTACATCTTGTACTTTTTGGTAACTAGGAATTTGGAATGTGGAGCTTTTATCTATAGAATGTGCCTAATGTCTTCAGGTAATCATTAACAAAGTCCATTCTCATTATCAAAAACGATATCATTGGATCAAATTATACAGTCAGCCTAGTAAATTATACAGTCAGCCTAGAATTTTTATGGAATTATAGAATTCTGTAAAATGCTCGTGTAAGTGTCAGTTTATCACTAGACAGACACCCTCATGATCACTTTAGGCAGAAGAAAATGTAAATTGGGCAAACTATTATGCTTATACAATCAGGATTAACTGATACCTTCTTGGGACAAGTAGTATAATTACCTTCTTTAGTTCAGATATTTCTATACATGGTTGTAATGAAGAGCTAACCAATGTTTATTGTAGAAGTTGAGAACAGCTGAATGGATTAAATTAGACAATTACCAGCTGTTACATCAAAAATTGGCTGGAAGTCATAAAAGAACCACTCAAAAGGCCTAAGAGAATTGTAGCACATGGCTAGGCACTCAGGTGTCACCCAGAAATGCCATGGCTGTGGTCTTTCTCTATATTAAAAAAGAGAGAGAAAGATTTATCAAGTGAATGAATTTGGCAAAATAATATTCAACTTTTATGAGGATTTACAAACCTCATTTCCGATCCCAGTACTTAGAATCATGGGATTTTGATAATAATCACAATTATTTTGTGCTAACAGCTATATGTAAATTGGATAGCCAGCTTTTCAAATGCCTTTATGGACTTAAAATACATATAAACTGTATCAACACTCTATTAAAGAGTTACATGAGTATTCTGAACCACTGGTGATAATGTTCTTACATTTTTGTCATTGATGATTACATTTCTGTATTTCTCTCACTGCTGATTATATCTCTAGGAGTGTTGGTTATTTCTTAGCACCGCTGATTACAGAGATGCGGACAATTTGAAGTTTCCCCCATTATAATTAGTTCTCCTTTGATGGCATATTTTTCCACTGTCATTGCTTGCATAGTGTGACACTTGTTGAGATGTAAGTGAATAAATTGCTCTTCATAAGGAAATGATCAAGTACTTCCATTTATGATGTAAATAAATAAGTTGTGATATAGGATTTTTGGTCGATCATAGTAATTTATTAAATTATACTGATACACTTCGGGGGCCTTTTGGTGGTTCAGTGGGTTGAGCGTCTGACTTGAGCTCCAGTCATGAGCTCACAGCTTGTGGGTTCAAGCCCCATGTCGGGCTCTGCGTTGCTGGGCTCAGAGCCTGGAGCCTACTTCAGGTTCTGTGTCTCTGTCTCTCTCTGCCCCTCCCTGCTCGCACTCTGTCTCTCTCTCAAAATAAATAAACATAATAAAAAGCATTTTTTAGGGGCGCCTGGGTGGCTCAGTCGGTTGAGCGTCCGACTTCAGCTCAGGTCACGATCTCGCGGTCCGTGAGTTTGAGCCCCGCGTCCGGCTCTGGGCTGATGGCTCAGAGCCTGGAGCCTGCTTCCATTCTGTGTCTCCCCCACTCTCTGCCCCTCTGCCGTTCATGCTCTGTCTCTCTCTGTCTCAAAAATAAATAAAACGTTAAAAAAAATTTTTTTTAAAAAACATTTTTTAATTATACTGATATATTTTGAAAGAAAGTTTTAAATTTATCAATTATTCCAGTGAGCTTTAAATAGTGACTTCAGCTTTATTATATAATAAACAAGTGTTCCAAGTGTAGGAGGCAGTATTATTTAACTCATTACCTTATTAATGGGTGCTCCTGTTTAGTCGAGACCAAGATTTAATAAAGGCTTTAAATGTGGGAAAATTTAAAGTGTTCCTTTTAACTTTAGAAATTGTGTGCTGTTTTCCAGAACCACAATTATTTGATTAAAATGACTGCAACTTGAGTATGCATCAGGGCCAAAAATTAAAATCTGAAAATTTGTCATTTACAAATGAAGACTCAACACAATGCAATTTTTGTTCATTGGGACTGTTTATAAGCTGCTGAATAATGAGGTCAGTTCTTCTCTCTTTGAAGGGCATGTAAGTTCAACTCTATGGGATAATCAACTTCACTATTTTTCTATATTTAGTGTTTCAATTTTCATTCAAAGAAGTCACATTGTTTCTCAGATGGCATGTCTTCGTATAGATGCATAACAGCCTATACCAGAATATCAATTAATATAGGAGAGAATTTAGAATAAACTAGATAAAGCATTGACTATGTCCTGGAGAGTTGAGTTAATGAAACTTTCCTAAAGTTTCTTTATATAAAATAGAAGCATTTTCACTTACATTGAGCTTCACAAGTTGTTTCTTTAGGATAGGATAATATCTGGGTTTTGGTATAAATTCCTATTAAGTCACACATATTAAAGCAGAAAGAAGCCCAGTAACTTATGTTGAATTATTTCAGTGAAAAAAATCCAAAATATAAAGTAGGTTATTCTCCCTCATTTGTTTGACAGAGCAAGCTGTCTCTCCCAATTATGTAAAAGTAATGTCATGACCCAGGACACATTAAGATGTGTCTAGAAATCTCCAGTTGTAGCTCCAGCTTTAGCTCTGTAAGGGGAGATAACACAGTCTTCAATTTATAACAGTATAAAACAATAATTAATAGGTTAAAATTTTTGAATTTAATATTTGAGTTAAATATGAATTTAATATTGAATTTAAAATCTGAAGTTAATAAAATCTCCCCTATCCTACCTAAGTATCTCATGATATTCCCTCTTCCCCTCAGACTTGTACTTTGCCCCACTAAGCATCTTGACTCAGGTGTCTGTTCATGATATACACTTATTTATATTCTATTTTTATTCATAGTCCATCTTGTCTCCTACTTCTGCAAGGCATCTCTGACCACATGTGTCTTCTAATCCCATTGTGTTTTCCATTGTCTTCCAGCATGCTCCTGGAGCCCTGCTAGACATTAAATACTTTCCTTTCTCTTAATTCCACTGCCCTTAAGTCACTCAGAAGGTTTTCGATGATCTAAAAATGTCCTTTTGCTATAAAAATTGAACATGTAATCATAGAGCAAAGATATGGTAATTTTAATATGAAAATCCCTTCTCCTGTCTTCATTTTTCTCCACAGTACTCACAATCAACCACCTCATACCATATGTATTTGTTTACTGTCTTCCTTTGTCTATGGGATATAAAGCCTCTAAGTGAAGAGATCGTCTGTTTTACTCATTACTGATTCCCCTGAGCCTATGAGGGTACCTGATGTTACTCCATAAATATTTGCTGATTTACTGGATGAAAGTCAATACAATGCCAAGGTATTAGACTAAGGAAGCTTGGTTTGGAGATCAACAAAAAATGCATCACACAGTACTTCATATTTTGGCTTCTGTCATTAATGGTATCTATCCCAAGGATGATACAACACTTAAATGATTTTAATTACAACTGTAAGTTAGGAGCCTATGATCCCTCTTTATATATAGGTTCTACCATATGTTACTTCAGGCATATTTGAGTAATTCTTCAAAAATGATTTAGCTATTCTCGTCCTATCTGTTATTGACTATTCAGTGAGGTTATGTGATAAGAGAAAAGTAATTATTTATATATTAATTATGCTGCTTACATTTATTATTTACTAAAAATTTTTTTTAATATAAGTATAAGATCCTTTTGAGGGACTAGGTCTACTATTCTTACTTTGTTTTGATGCTTAAGCTGCTGATCCTCTGTGAATTTGTGCAGCACAACCTAGGGAAATCTGGCATAATTTATATTATCATGATTGCCCTTAACTGTGCTTTATTTAGGAGCCAAGTAAAATATGCTCAAGTAAGTTCATTTTATTTGCAGAATACTAATATTCTTTTCAATAATTCAATTTGTATTGTATTCAGTATAGGAACATTAAAAAACAGGAAGTCCAAAAACCTTAAGAAGCATTATTTCAGGGGCATCTGGGTGGCTTAGTTGGTTGAGCGTCCGACTTCGGCTCAGGTCATGATCTCGCGGTCTGTGAGTTCGAGCCCCGCGTCAGGCTCTGTGCTTACCGCTCAGAGCCTGGAGCCTGTTTCAGATTCTGTGTCTCCCTCTCTCTCTGACCCTCCCCCGTTCATGCTCTGTCTCTCTCTGTCTCAAAAATAAATAAACGTTAAAAAAAATTTTTTTTAATAAAAAAAAGAAGCATTATTTCAGTATAACTGGAATTTACATACATCCTGCCTAATGTCAAAATGGAATCTAGTAACCTTGTGTCCAGTAACTCCCAAGTAACTGTATACATTAATTAAACTTATAGTTTCTTCCTTGGGATTATCTAGATCGATGTAATTTATTAAACAAGAGCAGCTGATTTGTCATATAACCATTGAGGAGTTCTATAAAACACTCCCTTATTGTGATTCTTCCCCTAATTTTCTCAAGGGGATTCACTTAAGGGGACATGAGTGTCATACAATGCATACACACACACACACACACACACACACAGACAAGCATACACACATGTAAGACAGTAGGATGCACTTAGACACAAAACTGTAAAGTGGAAATCACAGTGGTCTTCACAGTAAAGAATTATTGAAAGGTAAAGCTAACAAACTGAAAAATTTGTTTTTGGCTGTCACATTCCCCAACAAAATGGGGATGTGCAATCTTGATCCTGTACATGAATTTTGTGGTTTAAGTGTGAATTCATCATGAAATAGGTAGTGAGTACTTCATTTTTATTTTTGACTCAAAAGGGAAAACTCAGGTAAGCACATTTGTCAACCACACCTAAGCAGCATCTGGGATCCAGGAGTCATCAGTATTAGACTCAAAGGAACCTCATCGGGTCACATTTCAGGAGAAAGCAGCACATGATTCAGGAAAACAGACTACTGTGATGAAATTTTATATGCTCATTATCAGTGCTTATTCCCAGCTTCTCAGCACTAAACTACAAAATTCCCAAGTGCCCGAAAGGCAGAATGGAATAGTTGAAATATATGTGAAATTTGAGAGAAACTATACAGTGTAATGACATATAATTGAAGATATGTTTACTTTTGAGGGAAAATGAAAGAAAGTGAGAAAAAGGCAAGAAACAAAAAGAGGTAAGAGAATAAGACCAGGAATAGTGGTTGAGAAATAGAACATTTAAATTCAAGGGACAATATCAGCATTTTGGAAACTATGAAGTGTGAGATAAAGCCACGGATATTATGGAGATTGTAATATTCTTGGGGAGATGAGAAAAATTGGAACC